>NC_039483.1:13604672-13904672 GCF_003590095.1 Trichoplusia ni
TTAGTATGTGATTCGCAAATGATTATTTTTTTTCCGTAAAATATGTAAGCATTCAATCTTCATTAACTACTACCATTGATTCAATATCTACGTATAAAATAACTTACTATATTATGGTCCTGTAAGTCGTGAATACGAGACATCAGACATAATCTATTTAGTAGAACAAGACCCTAACCGAAACACTTACATCGTCACCTTCAAGGGTAACAGGAGTCAAATACACCTGAACATTCTATATTCATCCTACACTCCTTGACAAACGTTTCGGTGTCGGTCGCGATGTCACTAAGGAAGCGACATTTTGTAATCTGCTTGTGGCCGTACAGGTCAGACGGCCCATGAGGAAAGGTAACCCCATTTAAGCTACGAATCTCTTTTAAACATATGTTAAAGGTCGTATTGCTGTTGTGGCATGATTCTGTTTTTTCACGTATAAATGAAGAGTTTTTTTTTTATACTTGAATGACGGTTTCTAACTTAAATGATACAACGGTTTAATAACAAGTATTTATCGGGATAAACCGACTAGTTTTCGACCTAGCTGGAGTCCTTAATCATTAGCTGACGCTGTCGCGAGTCGTTATCATTTAAATATAGAAATCAGTTATTATTGGAGGATTTTTTTCCAGTTTCGGGCGCTTTCGTAACTTTAATATGACTAGTTGCACTCAACAATAAAAGATTTTTCAATTTGATACCAGATTGCATGCTGAACATGGGTACTCGTAAATGCATTTAGAAATCAATCTCACTTTTCATGTTATTGAATATTTCAAGTATTCATTTCGCATACAAGTTTTAATATAACACGTTAACCTAGGTAGGCGGACAATGACTAAGCGAAAACCGGCAACAGTTGCCCACAACGTAATCGATTTCGTGATGCAGGAGAAATTGGCATATTTGTTTCAACTACAAAACAATTCGCGCGCAATTTCGAAGCGTTTAGTATCGGAAACTTTTAAGCTAGATCGTGTATTGTTTCATAAATTAATATCCAGTTTTAAGTGGATTTTCGTTAGTTCAATTTGGTATATTTGTTCGAAATTTGGGCTGAACAACATCTAGCCCCAAAGTAGCGTCGTGTTTTGTAAGCCTTGTTAAATAATTCATACATTTGTTTGCATCCTATAATACACAGGATAACAGTGATGTTTTCCTTTTTAAATGTTCAGAGCCTTTAAGATGACTTGAACAAAAGAAGGTTCTATTGTAATATAATAGATGTTGTACAAAGGTGAGGAATTATGTATACTGTAGCTGTATCTCGCCAAGTCACTATCGGAACCCTTGAACTAATAACAATTGCGATTTAGTGGGGCATTCGTTGGTAAGTCGATGAAAGTTTGACGAGAACCACAGGTACGAGGGGCCAGTTGTCACGTGACAGCGATGTTAATATATGAGAGAAATAAAATGCGAAAAGGTATTTAGTATGAAAAGTTAAGCAAGGTTTTATATGAATTACTATAAAGGTTTTTTTTTTCATCCGACCAGAAAAAAGTTTTTGAATTTGTCTGCATTTAGTTACCTCAGACTTTAGGACTGGATGAACCAATTTGGTTGATTCGTTTTCCAATTTTATTCAAAGTTGGTTCTATATTTTGTGGTAATATATTTTTTGTGGGCAATATACAGACAAAAATCTTTAAGTCAGCGATCGCAAATGGTAACATAAATATTTGTCCTACGCAAGGGTCTAATACGGGACATGTTACAGTTAAACACAGGACATTACTAATATTAGTGTTTACGAGAATTGGATGATAATATTCATATTTCAAGTGTTGAAATGATAGTATAGATTTTATCATTGAATATTTACAACAACCAATCATGTTGATATTTCAAAACAACACTTTCCCGAAGTTTCCATACCAATTGAAGTGAAAACAAATATAAAACATCTTATGACTTGTGCCGCACTTGGCGAGTTGCATCCGCCGTTAAAATTTCAAGAGCATTATTACACCAGAAATCGTTGGAGTCGATCCGTTGAAACTTTTAATTGGCAGTCCAGTGGAATATTGTATTTCATTGCCGACCATCAATGATATTATTTGATACAGATTGAGAGTGAGTCAGACTTTCGAGCTAGTTACTATAGTTCAGCGATCAAATAAATGTGAAGCATTCAGGTGTATTGAGAGTAGTCTTGTTTAAAACTGCTTATATTATGTGTTCTGTAGATATGGTTGTTTACGGTATACTTAAATAATATTTGTATTTATGAGTTTTCATAAAACATCATTTGGTGAACTTCTGCTAGATGCACATTCGGAACGGTATAAAAAGTCCTATTTTTAACAACAAAATAAGTATTAAATTTCTCGCTCATAGATTTTATAATTAGGTAAGACGTACTCATTCGTTGTAAACGTTCATCACATAATCGTTTCTCATAGTACTTTTGTTGGTAGGTATAATGAAGTTTAACTTAATTAAAAAATACGGTATTATCTGGTACATAACACATATTTCCAAAGAAAATATCTTCAAAAGCCTCTTATCTCAAGTGAAAACTAATAAAAAATCAAGTGCAGGAAATTGCTTACTCCGATACGTTCCGTCGACTGACAAATCGATAAACTTACTGTTCTTTATAGTTTAAGTATTTTGAGCTATATAGAAACCTCATAAAATAGGTTCAGGTTCTACCTTGTAAAAATCTAATTGTTATGGAGATACTTATGTATATAATATATAATTTTGACGACCTCCGTGGTCGAGTGGCGTACGCACCGGTTTCAAGGTGTCGCTAGCTCTGAGGTCCCGGGTTCGATCCCCGGTCGAGTCAATGTAAAAATTCACATTTCTACATTGTCTCGGGTCTGGGTGTTTATGGTACCTTCGTTGTATCTGAATTCCATAACACAAGTGCTTTAGCAACTTACTTTGGGTTCAGAACAATGTATGTGATGTTGTCCACATTTATTTATTTATTAATAGTGAAATTGAAATCTAAGAAAGATCCATGGCATCTATACATTTTGTTCCATATAACTACTGCTCAATCCTTCTTATATAAGAAAAAGTCTTACATCATTATAATGTAGGAAATTATGAAAATAAATCACCATATGCAATTCCAAAAAAATCACTTCAAAGCTCATGATTTCAATACACCAAAAGTTAAACTACTGCAAACGCAATTTCGTCTCAAAACTCTTTCAAGTTATACACACAAATAGACCATTATCATCATCATCCTAGCCTTTTTCCCAATCATGTTGGTGTCGGCTTCCAGTCTAACCAGATTCAGCTAAAGCGTACTAATAAACCATTATTATGTACCTCTAATTTAAACATACGTGTATTTATAGGAAATAAACTGCTAAGACCTAATCAAACATCTCGATGGAAGATGTCGATCGCATTTACTCTTGCTAATTCATCCATGCATAAGAATGCGACGACTTCGCGACGGTAAACTTTTAATAGTGACTCTCGCTCGGCCAGAAACGCTTTGCAACTTCCAGCCACTTGACTTGAGAACATTATTCATTGAAACAAATATTATTATCCGTTAATCCTTCATTGCGTTTTATACTTAGGTAAGTTGAGATTTTTTTCTTTTTTATTGGATGGTTTGTTGGCGACCTAGTTTGAGATAATAATGAGATAGAACTTTAACATACTTTGTTAGTTAACGATGATGCTTTTTTTACTTCGATGGAAAGATATGAGTTCATTGATAAACAGTGTGATATTGTCATGTTAGCATATTAGTAAAATCGAAATAATTTTTAGAGTTTCCGTTTAAATATAGATTTGCTGCCGCTTTAACAACTAAAAGACCGAGGTTAAGCAACGTGATTACGGTTATTATTTTGATGGGTAATTTTTTTGGGAGTAATTTTGTTTGCGAATTTGTTTTCATTTATCCTAATAGTGTTCAGTATTAAGGGTCTGACGCGCACTAGACCGGTTTTTTCATAAATGCTCGCAATCATTTATTTACTTCTTTGGGTATCAATCCTGAAACCTTTAACGTAGACATCTGAAAATTCACTTCAGCAATCGGGTTTTCTATACAGTCGTTTTTCCCCTACATTAACGCGAGTGAGGCCTTGGGCACTTTTAGTAGCCCATAAAATGGTGCTTTTAAATTGCTTACTTTTTATTAGCATTAATTCAAACAGAAATTAAAATACATGCTCTTAAAGCATATATGGTTAGGAAAAATTATAATAAAATGTAACATCTTTTGAACAAAGGTTTTTAATTAAATGTTTCAGGTTTACCTTTCAGTCTTTTGTTAAATTTGAATGGAACGAAACCTCCTCTATAAAGAAGTTTATGAAAGCTTATTATTTTTCACTTTACATAAAACAACTTCCACACTAAGCGAGTTAATCTTTGTGTGATAAATGCTTGTCCTATGTGGGGATCGAACCCGCGACAGTGAGTTTAGACTTGGTGAGCTATACCATTCGGATTACGATATTTCTATAGTACCAGTGCAGGTACAACAGTTTTCTTACGCGGATTTATCGGGATGGTCCTACTAGTTTTGGACCAAATCGGCCTCCTTGATAAAGAGTTCATTCGTTCACTTAAGTATGATCACTGTCACAAAAGTTACTCTAAAAATACTTTTCTTAAAGCCTCTAGTATCTACAGGTTGTATACAGACATGAATCATACAAGCTCAAACATTTTTCAGATCACAAATCCTCAGTTCACACAAATATTTGTCGTTATCAATAACAAACTCGACAGGCAACAGACATCACGCTCACCTGCAACTACGTTCAATATCACACGTACTATAACTTCTTAGGGTTCCGCACTTTTGAGGTAAAAACCCATTACTAAGGCTGTTCTGTCAGTTCATCTCTCCGTTAGTCTGTCATTTCAAGAATCATTTTAGTGAAAAAGTTGAAATTATGTTATTAAATTAAAAGATTATTTATGTCTGTTGCCGCTCTAACAACAATTACTAAAACACAAATAGAGGTTAAGCTACGCTATGTGCACTCAAAAATTTATGCGTGACAATTTTTTTTCTTTAGACTGTTAGTAGGAACCTACAGTATCGCTAATCCGGCTTCGCACTTGCCCGATTTTGTTTGTACATACGCCGTCCGCGTTCGTGGTAGGAAATCGTAAAATAAGATAGCCAAATGGTTTTAGTAGCCCTAAAACTAGCAGTAAAATCGTGAGTACCCGGCAATGGAATATCTTTATGAGATCATTTGATTGATTACTGAATTTTCCGAACGAAATAGATAAAGATGAGTGGCTCGCGTACTCGTGTTATAACTTTAAATATGAGTTCACTAGACTGTTTTATTAGGGGGTGTTTGCTTTGAGGTACGGACTGTATTACACATCGCTTTGAATCGATCTATGAAACTGTAAATCGGTATTCTTTATACGTATTTGCGATATGACGTATATCTGTGAACTTTTTTCTTTTGATTTTTTATTTATTTAAAATAGTAATCTATGGGGATTTATTACTGTTCTCCATGGGAATGATATTTGGAAAACGCGCGTGAATAGTTCTGTAATCTTAGGTTTCTTAAGTGCGTATTTTAAAATTACTGGAATTAATAATTTTGTTTTGATCAGTTAATAGATGAGCCCAAAAATAGGTACTAAATTACTACTACGTCTTACAGATTATGCCACAGAAAGGCATTAGAGATGAATCGTGAATTGTTCTTGCATTGTCAATAGTATAATCGATATGGTTTCATTAGTGGTACCAATGGTATAGTATTGTTCCACGAACTAGAAACTACGCTTTAACTTACGCGATTATATCTTAATATACAAATACGCTTATTATAGCACTGCACGTATTTTTTCAGGCGAAGAAAATGAATGTAATTTTGTGAACAACCCATTTTATGATTGATTATTTAGAGTTCCCGTAAGATAATAAATACATATTTAGGTGGGCTCACAAATAATAAACATTTCACTTTCCTCTTTGTGTGCCACCGGGCCAGTATTTTCATTTTTTTTTACAAATTAATGAGTTTAGTCGAATCAAATATAAAAAAACACTCTTTGCTCGAGAAGTCCCAACGCTTACATTTAATTTAACTAAGAACTCCACCATTGGGGTTTCCCATCAACTTCTCTCCGTTTTCTTTATTTGCTTAATTTCTAGAGAGCAATCAGCGTTCTAAACAACTATTATTACGGTGTTCTATGGGTTTCGCTCATAATAAGTTTATAAACTCAATGCATTTCTTTTCTAAAAACAAAAAAATGGAATATACTCGAAGAATTGTTTTAAATAACTTTGCGACCCGGGAATACCATCAAATATTGTCAAACAGCCGCGATAAACTGTTGTATTACTAAAATATTATTTTTATCGTTCCATTTTTGAAATCCAGCAAGGGGGCCCTAAAAGTGACAGTATCGTAAATTCTCTTCCAAATGAGATCAGCAGTCAACCTGTGCAAGCAGAGCGTAACTCCGAGAGACAAGCTCGTAATGCGTAAGTAGTGGTAAACGCAGTCCCCGGGCAACATCTTCTGATTTGATTGATCTTCACAACGCAGTCCCTCGGCGTTTTTACAGGGAACGTCAAGAAAATGAGGAAAAAACAGGGAACATAATTAATTACTTGATTTGGACATTAATGACCCGGTCAAAGAGGACGAGGGTTGATTAGTGTGTTTCTACAGACGCTCACGACTGACGTTTGGTATTACATCAATGAAAATTGTTTGCGGAATAAAAACCGTCTTAGAGATCACACCTATACGTATATAGGTACTGTATCATTTAAACAAAGACCACTAAATATAGGTCAAGGGAAAAATAAAATGAAGTATTTAAATTTTAAAACAAAATTCGACTCATAAAACATTTCATATAAAAAACAGATGCTCGGTTTTCCTTCAATATTTTCACAACATGAAGTGTTTGCAGTACGACGCAAAGAGAGAACATAAAAAATACTTTTAAAAACGACTCGCCATTCACCCGATAGGCACCAAATGAATATTCAGAGCAACAAAAGGGAAGGGGTGTCGCAAGAGCCCGCCTAAATTCGCGACCGAAAAAAGGCGAAATCGCAAAACCATAAAATAGTAAATAAATAAGCAACGCTGGGACATGTCCCTATTTAATTATGAATTAAGGCCGAGCAGTAACGAGATCACAACGTAATTAAGATTACTGCGGCGTGGTTTTTTCAGGACGCCCCTAGCAAAGTGAGAGTAAATGGACGGCAAAACGTTGCGAAACTAAAATGGCTACCTTGTTTTGCTTAAGATAGGGAGGCATGAAATGAATTTTGTTTGGGATTAGATGACTATATTAATGAGTCTTCGATGTTTCCTTGTTTTTACGACTATGGGCTTTATGATCTAAATTTCTCTATAAATAAATCATAAAAATTAAAGAAATCCATGTGCTCCAATTTAGACTAAGAAATAAGCACTTATATAATGATAGATAATTCATCTAGATATATAGTTCTATCAAATAAGACCTTATATAATAAACGTATAAAAAAAAATATTAACTCCATAACTCACAATTCTATAAACAAAATGATGTAATAACAAGTTTCATACAGCGTACACATTTCAAACGTAAAGGAACGCGAATCATTAAAAAAGGTTTTTTGTATAATTTCTATAAAATATTTGCAAAGAAAAAAGCATTTCTCTGTATGATATTTTATTTTAACACTGACATAATGACCGGTGACAGCGGGGGAAATAAACTGCCTGAGGGAAGAATAAGAAAATGGTTTCTTTTCAAGGAGAAGGTTCGTTTCTATTTAATTTGCGTAAATGATACCTACGGCGATGTTAAATATGAGCTCGTATTTGATAAAAGATCACTACTGCTTATACATATTTTTTGATTTTGTATAAATATTTTTTTCCAATTTGTTGTCATAAAAAAATAGGCTACTAAGTAACGCATTCCGAACGCATTGAACAACACCCTTTAACATGACCTAAGAATTGCTGTTGTTGAAGAAATGGCACAATAGACTTCACAGCACAGCAACTTTTATAAAAAAAATAAGAGAAATTGCCAATTAAACAAGTAAGGTTGTCCGAGTGGATGAGGTTAATAAAACATTTCTAAATAAGCATCAAACATGACGGTATACTTTTAATGTCTGTTTAAAATCTAAACACTTTTCCACGCGCAATTTTGTCATAAACTTATAAAGTAATACATGTCAAAAGCAGTCGCTTAAATACGGCTTATTACATTGAATTGCAGGCAAAGCAAGCAGTAGAGCTAATTACAACTAGCGACTCAAGAGTGCATTTAAACACAACATTTTTATTAAAACTTAAAGTTGTGAGCTTTCTAGACGTTTATTACTGCGAAGGTACTAGTCCACAAACCAAATACGAATGTACTAGGAGAGTAACGTAACAGTTTTTAACAGATGATACAATTCATTTGGTGTTGGGAACACACGGCCGGCACTGGTCTCGACAAACAGGGAATTGTTTGCGCAGTACCAAACAAAGTGTGCATGCAAAACTCGTACTGTATTTATGTAAATACAGGGTGAAACAACTGTGCAACGGGAAAGACCCAAAACTGTGACCTTGTTTATTTTTGTAACAGTTTTCTTGTGTGTTCATTGTTTTCTACCTTTTGTCGCGTGTGAGTTTTGTGCAGAGATTTTCTTTTAAACATTTCATTTTTTAACATTGCGTTGATTAGAGTTCTGTACGTATACGCTAAGTGTCTGTGTAGATCTGTTTTCGTAACACACGCAGGTAATAACTAAAACGTTGGCGTATTTATATTGAATTGACGTCGATCGATTGGTCTATTTTTGCTCTGTTCATGAATAACTTACAATGTTTTTTATTAAACGCAAAAAATAATATATGATACAATTTCTTCTTATGGAACTCTGGTTTATCTAAGCATCTTTCTTGATAACAAAAAAAAAATGATTTATCGTCAAAACTCTTCCGTACTCCATGTTTTATCACTATTCAAAAGTACCAAAGTAACTAGAACATTTTAGCACCCGTGAATTACAGCAAATTGATGCAGAATATAAAATGTTAAAAGTAACAAATATAATAAGGAGCCGATAGAATATCACATCTCGTTGCAAACGCAATAAATTATCTGGCGAAGGAGTGAGACGAGAAAATGTTCAAAGAAATAGGATAATGGAAGTTCTTTTCGTGTACTTGAAATTGTTTTATGAATATTGAACAAAGGACTTTTCTTTTACTTCGCATTCGTAAACAATTAATATTTAATGCTGATTTGACTAAGAGTTCCAGGACCGGAGGTCAATTTTAATTCTTTATACATTTTAGACGAGTTCAATTATTAATTTTAATATTTTACGTAACAATACAAAAAAATATTACTTGAATTGAAAAGAATGTAAGCAATTCTACTAAAAACATTTAGAATCATTCTAATTTAGACGAAATGTAAAATATATTTTTGAATAAAAATGTTGACAACGATGAAATATAATATCTTTATCATATCCCACTTAAAATCAAACGGAAATAGAATTTTATTTATTGATACGGACGAACCACTTATAAGGGTTAACCTTATCGATTTAATTTCTATATGTAAAAATTCATCCCGGTATCGACAACCAGGGGTGGAGATTAATAAAATTTTGCCCCCAACCTCAGGGTAGCTCTTTATGGCACGTTGGCTTTTTACGAGGGACCTTTTATTTTAATACTTATTACGGTTTCGCGATTCCGCCGTTTTATAGCGATTAATCGTTTTTCAGTTAATTACACGTTTCAGTAAAAGAAGTGCCGTTCAGATTGGGAGTTTGAAGAAAAGGCTTTAGCTGCTCATGTATACCTACCTACCTACGTGCTGCATGTAACAATCTTAATAATGATCCTTTAGCTTTCAAAGGCGCGTTTAAATCGTTCAAACCTCCATTTATACTTGTAGCTACCATAGTTGTATATATGATATTTTCTTATAAATTATTGTAATTGTAAGCATACCTTCTTCGCGGCAGAGTCTTGGTTGTTGTTATCTGCATGGTGCGGAGCGGCGGGCGCCATGACGGTGACGCCACTCTGCGAAAGAAGCTCGTCGGAGCCTCTCTGTAGACAAAAGAAACATAACATAAATATAAAAGCTCCAGAGGAAAACAAAACACTAAACATCAAAGTTACATTCTAATCGCTCAAATATATAAGAACGACATTATCTACAACGGCACACTATAACATGGCCAGACAATTTAAAACATTTGTACGACAAACATTTAAAAGCGACTTCCGCACTAGTTTCACAGGCTCATGGACGCGACTAAGAATAAGCATTCGAGGATCACACAAATGTTTGTCATAGGCAAGGATCGAACCCGCGACATGTCGCGCATAGTAGTCTAAACTTGATGACTTTTCCCAGTCGGCTAACCATGCTGTCCATCAGAATTAGCCACGGAAGTAATAAAACATGACAAAAGCCCAAAAACAACTACAAAACACCATGCGGAACAGATTCGTAACCAAAACATCAACGTAATTTAAGATCCATGAATTATTTAAGCCTTAATTAAGTCTAATCGAGTCAGTCGAAACTATGTCTCTATTACAAACTCACTGGATACACAATGATTCAATAGAGAATTGGTACGTTATTAAACATAGGACAATTCATTGGAATTGCCTAACGATAATCATGAACTGGTCATACCGTTCAATCTAAATGATGCCAATGAACTGGACTGCTAATTTGTACTAGCGATTCAATTGAAACAGAAATTAATTCAAATTCGAATTTCATATATTTGTGGTATTGACTAAATAATTTTCCATCTCATCATCATAACAAACATGAATTTATCTTAAACACGAAAAAGGGCAGCGTCTTTGCCAAAATATTGACAGGTGACTTTGCATGCGTGAAGACGTCTCGATCTCCCCCGGCACAAAGGAAAAAAAACGTAACAATATAAAACAAAAACACAATTTCGGGACGCGCCGAGCACACGTCAACCCGCCCTTCGCCGGGATCAATCTCAATTTAAGACGGCGAAATGACAGACCTCAGCAGTTAAACGCACCGGGCTAACGTATAAATCACGGTACGTAATAAAGAAAACGTACAAATGACGCAACACCGCGGATTTTGTATCACGAAGCTCACACCTGGCGTCAGTATCACTCACACGAGACACTTAATAAACCTGAACATATCAATTGTTCGTCAAGAGACAATACTCGGCTTTTGTACTCTGATACTTATTAGGTAAACAAGCAAATTCTGTTCCGTAAATGTTAATTTAAAGTAGAGTACTAGGATCATACGTAATCCCTTGAAATTGTAAGCAGAGGCGGTACGAGCTTTTTATTTTATACTTATTACATCATCGTTCTTGAAATCGTTTCAGAATCTGCTATTAAATAGTTAATTTATTTACGAAACACTCCGCTTTTCAATGTACTAGTTAGGAGTACTGTGACCCTTTTATTAACATTTAACTTGAATATAAATAAAAATAAACAGATAAAGGTAACAGCGGGAATCTCATTTTTCAGCATAAAGCTTTCATTGTAGAAAAAGGAACATTTCCTCTGAAATAAAACCAACATTCGCGAGTGCTATTCCTTGGAGTAATTTCATAGAACGCGTGTAATAATTGCCCGAAATTAAATAACATTTTTCACAACAACGAAAAAACAGCACGGATGGAAATTTTGCGGAAGGAAGCCGGATTGTGTTGGGAAAGAGGGCAGTTATCGTTTCCTACGCAATTTCTCAACTTAATGGAGAATGATGTTGAATGATGGCTCCATGATGAAGACAATGGTGACATTTGGTATGAGACAGACTTGCCTTATTTGCTCAGCGGTTTATCAGAATTTGGTAATGCGCGCACTGAGGGATGCAAAACAATTTTCGCCTCCACTCACTTAGGTACATTTAATTATAGTCTACATTTTACACAAATAATAAAAGTATCTCTGAAACATCCTTTTTGTTTGAATAAAAAGCAAACCTTTTCAGAACTTGTCTTTTTTGTGCCCACAATTTACAAGAAAAACTATTCTAAAAATACAAAAGTCCGTTTAAATAGAATAAATCCAGGAGAATATAATACACACATGCGTAGCAATGTTCGAATGGGACCCGACGACGCAAAATCAATTCCCCAGATTGGTTCTTCACAAGATGGTATTTGGTTTTACTCTCGAAAGAAAACTGTGATCTTTTCTCGATGAGAAACATACTCAAACGTTTCTCCAATATGTCATTTGAATGAACGTGATACGAGGGGCCCACATATCAAAATATCGGGAATAAAATATACATGAAAGGTTTACTTATAACAGACGAACGAGCTGGGGCCCTTTTTACAGATAGTAAGGACGCGGAATGATATGTTTATGTGGTCAAAGAGAGTATCTAAGACCATTGTCGGAAATCAATACGGATAATGTATTAGTGATATTAAAATGTGCCGAAAAACGTTCCGGGCCTGATGGGTCACGAAGATTTTATTTATTATTTACTTTATTGAAGATATCAGTTATTTCGTAAACTGTTTAGGTCCAATGTTTTGTGGGTAAGATGAAAGACGAAATAAAATCTTTCATCCAACATTTTAGGAAAAAATCTTGTATTATTTATAAATAAGGTGTAGAAAAACACTTGTTATAAAAGGTAGTATAGCATATCAAAAAGACCATATTCTTCTCGAACTGGCCTCGCACGATTTTTATTAACATCATAAACATGGCCGACAGCGCACTATCCTATAATATGTGATATTTATGTCCCACTAACACTCTTCATAGGTTTATTAATCGATGCACATAATGTATCGAGTATTCTATTGAATAAACCGCGATGTTTATTCAAATTAGTGTAAATATCTCGATAATTAGTATTACATTGATTGAATCGAAGCGTTCCAAACGAAATTTGATTTTATTCCTGATTGTTATCGTAATAGCAACATGAGTGCTGCAATTTTGTTCGGACTGGAAACGATTGGTTTCAAATATGAAAATATGACCCGCAAAGCATCATAGAAAATTAGGGTGAGATATAAAATACGTATGCCGTGAGTACCATGTTTCTGTGGCCGAATGAAGTAGGAGAACCAAGAGAAAACGAACATTTACGATGCGAATGAAAAATTGCTTCGGCATTTATGACGTCATTGTTCCTGAGAATGAATCTAATATGAAAAAAATAAAAAGGGTCTAGCGTGGAAAAGCTGTAACGAGTCTAATAATTTTTATTGCGATTTCACGAGCTTACAGTCTGATTTAACTCGACGTGTGTAAATTATGATTTAATTTAATAACCAACGTTGAAAACGAGCGTAAAATGTTTTTATGTGAGATAATATACTTTTCATTAAGAGTCATGCGTTACTCGCACAATTTTATATTCATGTTTTATGGGCGCAAGCAACTCGGCGGAATTGAATCGTTAACAAAAACATACATGGATTTGCGTAACAGCTTGCTACGAATGTGGCGAACAAGAAACCTCGATATACTATTGTGTAGTTTAGACAATTAATTATGATGTTATTATTAATCTTAGTAATTCATTAAAGCTCTTAAGAGAACGATTTTTCACCTTTGTGCCTAGAGAGTGTTAATTCAGTTATTTTGACAATAAAGGTTAACTTTGTTTTCAAGGAATATAATAAAGATGTCGTGTTTGATGTTTGTTTCAAATCAATTTATTAAATACAGCTTTGTTTGAAAATCTTATTAACATGCAGTCGAATCTTTAGTGGATAGAAGCTTTATGATGCACACTGTAAAACAATTAGTCGAGGAACATTTTGAGTTTCTATATGCATTAATCTAGATAGTCGATAAGTAAAGGAGTATTTGTCGAAAATATATCATAAATTCTCGTTTCATTGCTCAAAGTAAATTAATTAAATAAAGCAAATTTTGAAAAGGGGATTATGTATGAAGGAATTATTTTGCTTTAAATATGGTAAGCTTTCCACTTGGCAAACTATAATGAACGTTACCGCTAATGCCGCGGCGCGGAGTGTGGCGCTAGACAGACGCCGCTCCGAGCCGCGCCTTGCCACGCCGCGCCGTGCCGCGCTAACAAGTCACTGTGATCGTATCATCGGCAGTCGCGCCGTGTGCGCCGCACATTCGTCTAATGCTTAATATCATCCCGCCCGACCGCCTTCGACTAAGATGTCGAAATTAACGATCTTGATAATATTTGTCGGCTCAGCGCTGCCAAGCTCCACTCGTAATTAATTGTACCAATTTGTTCTACGCTTATAACGGACATTTGTCAAGCGCCCACCCGCGTCGGATGATTTTCGCACTAACTTCATAATCGATATTCGGAAATATCGATTATCGCCCAAACTCTTTGCCCCAAGTCGGATATTAAGACGTTCCGCAGTCATTAATAAGCCGTAACGATGTTTTCTTCCATTCCGACCAGTAATATAAATTCTGGTTATAATTTATTGTGTCTGCACTTTCCTTTTAGTAGTTCAGATGTGTGTTTTAAAAATTCAAAGTGTTAGTGTGATAAATTAAGTAGATACAAGACGATGTAAAGTTAACAATTCTCATCACAAGTAGGAGGCAAACCTCTTAGCCCCAGAACAATATAAGGAGACATTACTCGCTGTCACAACTCTACTTTATAGGGAAAGTAGGAGCCGGGAGTTTGTTGGACAAAGTTGTAGGGGCCTGGTTACTTTAGTAACGAATAGAGACGTCAGGAGGTAACCGCCACTCGAGCGCAACTCGCGTGCCGTTTTAACTCCGGCCGAACTATGTCGGAGCAACGCGGAGAGATCAATGCGGCTAACTCTACTAATACTACCAACAATGTATTAATTAAAATGTTACTTAACTTCCGCGTGTATTACGATCCGCTTTTAAATCGTACCTGTTAAAGCTGGAAGATAGATCGGATCATTACGCTCACTAAACTTGAGCTTAATGGCCGCTCAATTTACGATACTGTTAGAGCAAAACTAATCTGTACCTCTACCATGAGTTGCCATCGAAAACGTCAATGACGTTACTACAGTCGATAGCGTATAAACGCGGTTCGAATAGTTTACAATCGGACTCATACCATGAGTTTAAAAAACCTTGACGCGCTCGCTATCGAGAGCTCGATTGTTATTGTAGTATTCGTGTTGTCATACTTGTCATGTTGTCAAACGTGCCTAACTTCACGCCTAATGTAGTTGTTTCTTTCTAACGTTGCTTAAAAGACAGAGTAAGATATATATTCCCGAAAAAGCTTCAAATCTACATTAATAATTTCATGCAGGACTACGGTAAACTCGATCGAAACCTTATATGAATAACAAAACATAAAAAAATATTGATTTTGAGTCGACAACATATATCCGCAGATTTCGGATTATGGAGAATTTCGTTAAATTCCGATGGCAAAAAACAAACCGCTCAAGTCGCCATCTTTACCGTTGAAGTTTCGCAAAGTGTTTTTTTTTTTAAATTATGCTGTTGATGTAGATATACGAACTCTTTTGATATCACAAATAGATGGACACTTTTCTTCTTGCTCTTTTGGGTTTTAGTAATTTTTCATTATTAAATTGAAAGCGGTGTCGTGGGTACCTAGGAATGGTTATGTGGCGCAACTTTGGGGAGTACCTATGTCTTGCGATTGATCGCGATAGTTTTGTTGAATTGTTTCATATACCGATAAACTGTGCATCTATTGAAACTAATATTATGAATGCGAAAATTTCTCTGTCTGTCTGTCTCGCTTTCACGCCAATCCTACGGAACCGATTGTATTGAATTTGAGAGATAGCCTAATGGAAACGGGGACCGAACGCTATTAACTGAAGTCCACGTGGACGGAGCCTTGGGCCACAGCTAGTGTTTGAATAATCCTAATAATTTTAAACTTCATAGAGCATAAAATATTCAGTATATTTTAATATAATGTAATATTACTTAATGAACTATTGGTTGGGGTGGAGCCCTCTGTGAACGCTGACTTATTTCCAGCGTTTCCTTAATAATTTATGTGTGTATGTTTCATTGTATAAAAGTGACAGCGTGTATTCAATGTAAATTGACTTTTAACTAGTGCTACTTGATTTTAAATACTCTCTTGCCGACATGATTCTCACAAGAAATACTCAAAACTAAACAATTACTATAAACCGAATACCGTTTCACACCTTGTTTAGCAAGTGAGTTACTTAACTACAATCGTAATGGTATTTGACGATACCATCTGTCAAATTTGTGACTCATGGTACCGTTTTCTTAGAGAAACCACCGCAAAACGTTACGCGCTCGCTACTCGCTGTCGAAGACGTTTTGAATGTTTCGATAGGTTTTATTTGTCAACTCATACTACCGATTTTAGTTTGTCAAGTGACCGCTAGGGGCGCTGTACATTTTGTCATACATATTTTTTACGCAGACGCTAGCGAGCCCGGTCGCTCAAAACTCATGGTAGAGGTACTGGTCTCAGGAAAAGTTGTGCGATAAAAGTTAACAGATACAGAGCGAGAGAAACAAAGGGCAACGTTTAGAGGCGACGTTCATTTGCATGCGAGACGATACAAATACACTGCAGTGGGCGCACTCGCCGTGTTTTATGGGTTTCACTATTTTATAAACAAATGAAATGAAACCCTGAATAAATGTCCAAAAGAATGCTAATTTACGCAGAAACGTTTGTCATTAAAAGTAATGTAGAGTTTAGGAAAACTTCGAGGTCGACATTTCTCATAATTTATATCTGTCTTCCTCTAATTACGTTTAATAAAAATTAATATGGAACCACTTATTTTTGTCCAATGAAATTCAGTTACTCCTATGGATTTATAAAGCTAAATGCTAGAAGGAAAACTTTATTTCGTGTACGAAAATGTTCTCTTGCTTGATACCCTAGCTTTATGTATATGCGCGCACTTAAATTCAAAGTTTAACAATAATATTGTGGGCAAAACTCATTCTAGTTGTACAGTTGTAGACGTTGTAGACGTTGTAGTGAGTTCCTCTTGTTTTTATTACCCATATTCATAACTCGAAGGAGTTGGCAAAGCGGCTTAGTGGATGTTGAGACAAGACAGGTCTGTCCGGCTCCTAATGAGAAACTATTAAACTC
Source organism: Trichoplusia ni (assembly GCF_003590095.1). Classification (NCBI taxonomy): domain Eukaryota; kingdom Metazoa; phylum Arthropoda; class Insecta; order Lepidoptera; family Noctuidae; genus Trichoplusia; species Trichoplusia ni. The sequence goes on from NC_039483.1 coordinate 13,621,752, forward strand.
CAACGGCACATTTGTCTTGTTTATGCTAATATTCAATTCTCCTGGCGACGCTCGCGCCGCTAACTAGGCTTTTAGTTGTACGTGTACCGGTAGTCTAATGATACCGACTAGTTTGCGTCTACTTTATGTACGTACAGAATTACATGTTCATTTAACTATATATAACTTCTACGCGTACGAAGTCAAACTGTGAATTCACAGAAGTAAAACGTTTGCTCAAATATTCGTATAAAAATTCAAACTTGTCTCTACAAAGGCCCATGAATGGATTTGCTTATATCGCATTAGCACATTTATATGGTAGACAATCGATATCACTTGACTAAGGAAAAACAAATAGATTCTTTATGGCAATGTACGAAGGTAACAATTCACCCCTCAATGGGCCGTACGGAATCTAAAGCGATCGTAATTTCGTCTGGCAATATTCCGCCTTTTCATATTTTCCTTTTGCCTTCCAAATGTTATATCGTGCCCAATACAAGGCAGCGATTTCGTTTGTTATTTCAAGCCCTCTCACGCTTCTCCGATTTAGTATATCGACACGTGAAGCATCCGTTAAACAAAATATGGAATCACTTGACTTTTCAACTGAGACTGATTGATTCATTCAAGTTCTATGTTTATGTAAATTATATTATTATTGTACTTGAACGAAATTGAAGCCCTTATAAGCTTGTCTAGCGTCTATTTTGTGACTACTTTTAATTAATCATCTTTTGATTTTGCAGTACTACAATAGTCGAGATTTGTGATGTCATGAATCATCTAAAGATAAAATAAGAATATTACCAATAGAGCTATGAAAATATCGGATATGACGAGACATTTGTTATAAAAACAATTGCGCTCACGAAAGCTACAGGAGAATGCAAAACGTGACACTCTTCAGTCGTCTCGTAGGTTTGTGTCAAAGAGGACCGTTTCCCAGCTTATGCTGATACAATGTCTTTGAAGAAACGCATCCAGTGCTAGATTATGTATGCCACCTTTAAAACAACTCCAAGAAAATATGTGTTCAACTATTGAACATGCTGAAACTTTTTAACATTCATGTATCACTTTGATTCCTATGTTCTCAATATTGAATATTTGATAAATAAATGTTTTCTGAGCAAACATCGTCTTAAGATGTTCATTAATTCCTACTGTCATATTATTTATACAAAGCTTACACGAATGATGTATGTAAACAATATTTTTATCTGATAATGTACATGACGTATGTAGAAACTCGAAAATGATTAATTGTGTTCGTTAGAATAAATGTTCTTTATATTTTTTTGTATGTAAAGTTTGTTACCAACAAGTCTAAAAAGAATATGTCGCAGCCGTCACACATCACAAACAATTTACGTTGATGTCAAAACAGTTTTTGGTATGCAGGCGTATATTCGCGGATGGCGTTTCAAAGGCAATGGCGTGTTTACGTTTGTCTCCAGAAGAGCGCGGGTAGCCTCAGATATTTAACCGCCGGCGGCGCTTCGCAAAGATAAATAAAAACGGTTGAGATTTAAATACTTTTTCGTTCCTATTCTTCACTTTCTCTCTTTGAAGCGAGTCCTTTATTTATATACGTTGGCTAGTTATATTTAATTATCATTAGGTCGTTATGAAGTGCTGATTTAGTGTCGCAGACTTTTTAGACAAGTTCTTTTTTTAACTTTCTAGCTAAAACAACTCAGTGAAATGGTAAATTAAAAGTCGGTACTTTTTGCATTTACACTAAAATTATTGAGTCATCTGCAAAGAGCTGTAGACAGCTCTCGAGATAATTATTGAATACCTAGCACATAATACATAAAGGATATACTTAGACACAATGTAAACTAATTATTTGAACTAGGTATAACTAATTGAACCCGAACATTACTCACACTGAAATACAGTCCATACAATGAGAGGCTAACATGTTTATACTGGTGTATTAATTAATTAGTAAATACATAATATTGTGTATTTAGAGTGTGCTTGCCTCCCGGTGCAGCTATTGATTAGACCCGGAGGTGGTAATACCAGAAACATCGGTGTTTCGAACTACAGTATCGATGCCGATACCAAGTTACTAAGCGTACTGGACTAACTAAATGTTAATGTTATTGTTGTTGTTTCACGTTAATTGCTCTAGAAAATATGTAATTACCAATAATAACGGCTATTTAGTTCAGTGTATGCAATTCTTCCGCTTTCTTTAATTAACTGTTTGAGTTGAAAAGTTTAGAGTGCTTTATGTGTATACTGTATCTTTAAAGTTTTTGACAGCAAAGCTTCGGGAATTTTGGCGAGAACACTCCATAATCTAATCACAACAAAATTTCCCAACAAAGGCTAACAAAGCAATTGACCAGATTAAACAGTTAGCTAAGCGAGTGCCAAAAAGCGTTGTGCATCAAAATATCTAGCGTCAAAACAGTCCACAGCTCTTGACACGGTAATGGACTTAGCCGTAGTACAAGTTCGGAAGCCTTATAGCGTTACAACAACCATGTTACGAGTTTTGAGCGCTTATCAACAACACACCGCAATGTCTGAGAGATTAAGGAAATTAGTTTCCGTCAAAAATTTTACGAGAGTAGAGTTAGGAGTTTGCGTCATAAACAAAGAAGGTTTAATAATAGGTCTATATCTAGTGTTAAATTTAAGATATTTAGAAGAAATTGTATGTAACGAGTCTTTATTAGTCCAAGTTGGTATCTATGTGAAGAGAATCGCTAACATAATAGGTTTGCTGAAAACTTTCCCCTTACAAAGTTTCTTTGCAAAGTGGAATAAAATTAAGAAAACAACATTTAAGATTCAAGTTTAAAAGTGGGTCCAGATTTGTGAGTGCTAATGTTCTTAAATCGGAACAGACGGGTAACGAGCCAGGACAAATATTTTGCCACTTCGGAACGTTACCTGACCGGGGAAGTGGCCGCGGCGGAGCCAGCCGCGGGGAGACAAAGTAAATATGTCCCCGTTTCCCGGGTCGTCCCCACATTTTATCGGGGAGCGATCGGCGCTCGGGTCGGGAAATGAATTTAAAACGTGTTTGCGGGTAATCTGTTATCGGTCCCTTGTCTCTGGCTGGAATATAGACGTCCAGCCCGGCGCTATATCTCGATCGTGATTTCGTGCCGTCAGTAAACATGACCGTTTATAGTTGTGATCGTCCTGCCTCATTACGTACGCATTGTCCCCGTTAATTAGAGATCAGCTACCCTTTAGTAGATTATATTATGACAAATTTCAATTATCCTGTTCAAACAACATAGAAGCTACTGGTTTTTGTTTTAATAATTAACGTAAAGCGCTGCGTAGAGGTCTTGCTGCGATAAAAGCCGTTTATGTAATTAAAATAATATATTTGAATCTCTCAGCCAAATGAAGAAGTAACCTGATTACCTTGAAATGTTGTTGAATATCTATGGATACACCGAGTAAGAGCTTGACATCGTAATGTATTATTAAGTTACATGAGAAAACATTTCTAATCTGATATTTCGTACGAAGAGCACAATAAAATGTTAAATATATAAGTAGTGAATGTTAGGCGGGAGCGGAGTCTAATACGAGCAACACTGGGTTAATTATTTCGTCACAAGAGCCCTCGTAAGCCAGTGTAACAACGCTTCAGCCGAGCTCGGGGGGCACCATAAAAGCTACGTAATACGCGGCGACGTAAAACTCTTATTATTTTAGTATCTGCGAAACGGTCGCGGAAAACATATCGTAAAATAAAACCTGTCGTGTTGTAGGAAGATGCAAGCTCTTCCATCGGAGGCGCGGTTCAGCCAATGTGCTCGCTCTAAATCCAGGTGGATTCAGTGTGGACACCGGTTAGGATCGAACACAGCGAGCTAGGTGGATTTCTATGGTAAATACAGACTTTATGGTAGCCGAGGGATAAGTTTCCATTTTAAATTGAAGAGAAACTCTGAAATGTTTCCTTGTCTCCCGACGGGGCTGAGCGCGCGAAGCTGAATAAAAATTCACGTCAGGTAAGCACACGGAAATATTTACACAACTGAAGAATTTACTGGGAGTTGCAAGTGGTTATATAAATAAATGCTCAACCTTATCGTAACTCTTTCATATCGATTGGAGGGAGGTAAAGTGAAAAATAACTATTGCAACATTACATTGCTTCGAAATGGTGCCAATGATATGCGAGCACAATTATACCGACGCGACGGGAAAATCATGGATTCGAATGAAAAATTTCCAACATGAAATTATTCAACATTTTTTTGGCGAAAATGCGACTAAGTCCCGGAAACGCCCATTTACATAGCCGATGTCGGCGCGATGGTGCGTGGCGACTTCAAATGGGAATTATAATACCAAATTGAATACAAAACTTTCCTTTCAGTGCCGAGTAATGGAGGAGTCTATGCACCGGAACAATCGAAAAGACAAATAGAATGAGAGAGGAGACGAGACACTCGCTCTGTTGAAATAATAAGTACCTGACGTCTTTTTGGACGTTCTGGCGCGCTTTTTTGTAACGATAAATTTTTACGCTTTGATCTTTCCAATTCAAATAGGCTTTTTTTCTCGTAGAATCAGAAGTTATAGAATATTTCAAAAGCTTTAAGTGAGGCGACGGAGTGGATTTTCTTTTCCATCAGCTATATCGTTCTGATTGAAATGCAAATGAAACGGTGTCCGATCAAAACGTATTTATTTTATCGTACCTCCTTGGTTAATCTTCCAAATTATTTAAATAATAATCTCAGAGCATAAATAACTCCTTGAAAATTATTATCAAAGTAAGTCTTATACAATATTCTATTCCCAGAATTTTAAAACTGTAATAACGCCAAGAAACTATAATAAAAATATGACATTTAAATATCTCAGCATTAGTACTAAGATTTATGAAATTTTAATCTTCTCTCTGCAGTCGAGCAATGACAGGGATTGTTTGCTGAAGAATCTGAAGCGGTTCATTATTCCGTTCCGAGTTATTTGGCGCCCAACGAGGGGCTACGCGCGCTCGACCGCGAACATCTGACGAATCACTCGCAAATTTGAATCTGTATCCGCGGAATGTTTCATTTTTAAAGTCATGTAGAGTACGATGTGTTTACCTTACACCCTACTTGTGTGCGTCGCGGCCGTCTAACAGCGTTCTGTAGTTGTAACCTCAAATCTGAACAAGTTACACAACGAAACAAGCTGCAACAAAAACATTTGCCTATGCCGACGTTAGTGAATTGTTCTCCCGCTCGTGACTGGGTAATTTCCATACATTTCAAGTTCCATCGCCTGCGGGACGTTCGTTCTTTTGTTGATAAATGTTTGACGGGAACTCCGGGGACGCCATTAAAAGTTTTTTCGTGAATAATTCCAGTTTACATACGCAAATGTTTACTCGTGAGTTTACCCCCGCGCTCACCTATTCGGTGATTTCTTTTCATAGAGGCGTTTGTTCGAGGAGTGGTGAATTTCTTCTGAGCGGAGTCGTTGAATATGTAATTGGAAAAGTTTTTGTGTATTCTTTGTCATAACCCTTAGTTTTGACGTAACTTACCGAGGATCAGGGGCAAACACCGCGAATTTAATAAACTTGGTGAAGTTTCATCGTGAGTACCAAACTAGGAGCAAGTGCTAAAATTTTGTATGATTGAAATAATATAGAAGTCAGTTTGGAGACAAAGTTTATTATTGGAAAGTTTTTGTAGAACAAAGTGACCGATAAAGACACGTAGACCTTAAAGTTGTCGGCGACGTGGTCGGGTGGAGTGGTAAGTTCTGAGCTATAACTCAGTGGGACGAAGTTGCTCGATCAGATTGTGTGGCAGACAAAAAGAGCCTGACGTCACGGAAGCTAGATTGCGTGGATAAACGCGCGTGCTCCCGACACCACGGGTTAAGCTCGCACTCTATATCAAACCTTTTTACATCTAGTGTTGGAAATTTTGAACCAACTTAATCCACATAGTGCTCAGACTTTGTTTTGTGACTCCAGACAAGGTTTTACTGGGACTGCGTTTAGATTTAGGTAAATAATTCATTTTAAACTGCTGACATTAACATTAAGGTTTGTCCAAGTATTAAAATCCAAAAAGATTTTTTTTAATAATGAAATATGAATTAGTCTACCGTCGTACGAACGTAAATAAATAAAAGTAATTAGCCTTATTTACGGTTACAAAGTATTCGCAATTTTATTTCTTCGTCCTAAGTTTCTGTGTCATTTAATTTACGATTATTTGGTTCACTCAGAAACATACACTCTTCACCATAAACGTATATTCAAATTCAATTGACAATAAATAAGTAAAAACGCATACTGCGTTTATAGTACATACAATTTTCACCCTTATTTAGAATACCAAGAAGACTAAATTCAACCAAAAATAATAAACTATCCGCATACACGTTAACACGAGTTATAGCTTAGATATCCATCGATTAATTAACACTACTAATTCGAAGTTACTTGAACTAAGACATACAGGTAATCCTTTACCGGGATTCCGTTAAGTAACTGCAAATTAAGATTACACGTCGCGATAAGACGTGTCGGGTTAAAACGGGATCTCCAATAAGTGGGTGTAACAGACCGCACTTGAGCTAGTACCGCTGGATATTTCTACACCAGTACCAAAGCTATTTTGTTGTGGTTTGAGAAGTCAACGGGAAATATGAAAGGAAATGGATTTTATTATGTTATGTTGTGAATTTTCCGTAAGTGAGAATAAAACAGTAGAATATACAACCTCCGTTTTCTGGAGTCGTAGTCTGTTCGAAATTTTAAATAATCATTTTAAAAAGTTAGTAAAATACTAAATTATTTTAGTTACTAGTCAAAATTGATGACTGTTTATGACAAATTTATATTTTAGATGTTTAGATAACTACTGTTTGGTTGTACGCAAACTTGCACTAACTCGAATTTTAAATAAATTTGATAAAAAATAGAATGCGTTATATTAGTCCATAAAGCAAGGCTTGCACTTAAATCTAAAAGATTTGCTAAAACAATATACGAACGTACATATAGCCCACACTTACTGCTAAAAATGAAACACAAATTGATGTTAATAAATAAATCTTAATAAGAAGGTATAACGTTTCATATAAGTGAGTGTGTATTATACCTATATATAAGTACGTACGGTAAATAATTTCAAGGATCAGTAGGCTGGTTGTGTGATTATTTCACGCTAACAAAATTAATAAGGTAAATTTCAACGGTGTGTGAGGGGCGTTATTGCGTTACCCCGGGACCGCTTGTTTGATGTGGAACACCCAGGAAAAGCAGATTTCAACGGTATTGTTATAATTTTATGTCTGACGAAAATTATATGAACGGTACAGATCGTTTTAAGTCACTATTATGATGTTTTAACGAGGGCAAATTGGATAAAAGATTGGAGAAAAATAAAACAGACATTTGTATTGAGCAAAAAATTGCGCTTACATTGCTGGTTAAAAAGACATGTTTTCGCCATGACAGCTGAAACCACAATACTTCGAGACGATGAACTATCAAACTATACTCACTCATAATTTATGATGAAATATTCACACTTTCACACACAAAAATCGTGTTGTGGGTAAAGTTAAGTGCGAGGCAAGATTCATGCAAGTTAATAGATATGAAGTTTTTATGAGCAATAACGTCACCTCTGGAAGTGAAATAAAAAGGTTATATAACTTTTTATGCGACTGCTAAGATGGCTACAAATGTACGCTTTTAAAATATGGGATCAATATTTTGTACTATGTTATTCTATGCATATGTTTTTTTGTATCATCTTTGGGACTCGCAGTTCGGACTGCATTGTTTAAACGTTTTGAAATGATATGGACGGGTGATTTATATAGTGTAGTGTACATTGAGCATGAGAGTACCCATCAGCTTGCTGGATAGGATTATGTTTAATGTTTTGCAATACTTTAATAATGGTCTTACCACAAACATATCTAATGAAAATCAACAAAAAATTAATAAACCACGAAAGCAGTTATAGTAGCTGTTGTATTTTTTTGAATCTTGTCTAAGATTTCTTTGCTCGCATTTAAGATATCAATTACTTTATTCGTTAGTTCATAAAAATGTCAGCAGATCAGATTTACGAAAACCCTCGGTTCGTTTTAAATACAGATAAACGTCATACATGGTCGTAAAACAAAGTAACAACGTCACATCAAATGGCGACGCAAATCGAGGGTGTCCAAGCCTCGTACGACAAATTATGTGCCCGCGAACAGATAGCGATATTGTCGCCCCAAAAACACTTTTCCCTTGTTTTTCCCCGAAATAGGGAAGGAAGAACGGTAGTTCGCCAAGACAGCTTGATCCGGTGTACGGCCGTTTTAGGGGCAGCAACAAGTATCTTATTTTACACATGGGAATACAAACTTTGTACCCAAGAATAAAGAGTTTAATTTATTTCGTACTCATGCAAGGAAAAAGTATTCATACGTGCCGAATAAGGCGGAATGAGAAAGTGATGGAGCGCCAGACATGGAAACAAGTTATATTCTGAGTCAAGTACTTAGTTTTATTGCGTTCGACTTCGCTCGTGCTTGGTTGCTATGTGAGATATCTTGTGTATTTTCAAATAAATATTATAATTTTTACAAACGTCTCCTCATATGATATTTGTGTGAATTTTAACACTATACTAAAGTACGATGTAAAGTAAAAATCTTCGAAGACAGATACGTGCAACTTACTCGAGTGAGTGAGTACATTAAAAGCTGACGCGGCCTTTAAACGATAGCGCCCCAAAAGAAAATACTTTAGGAGGAAAGTAAAAAAACGGGAAAAACCAATTGTGCATCCTCACTTCATTGTGAGTACTCCAAAAGGAGCCCGATATAAACGAAGGACGGAGACGACTTGTTAAAAGAGATACTTATGAAACAAGAAGATTCGTGAAAAAAATCGAAAAGCTGAGGTAAACAATAGGGAAGCGGTTGGAGGCGCCGGGACAAGTTTTCAATTAACAGAATGAGACTTAAGTTGACGGCAACTCGGCGACAAGATAGCACACCACACTGTCACAGCACTATGTTACAATGTATACACCCCAGCAGCTAAAGTAACTAAGTGCTCCAGCAAAAAGTTGTATTGAAGCGAAAGGGGCGATGAACTGCACAATACGTAATATGTAATAGGTGTTTATGTGAAGGTGAGTTGGCGGTGGTTTCGGAACGGCCCGCAAACTGAGTGGGTTAAATGGAGCGTGGACGCGACGAGGCCCGCTGCACTTGTTGCAATTTCTCTCCATTCCACAACTTAATTGTGCCGAGTGTGCCTTTACATTTGCTATAGACGAACGGCGTTAATTTCACTCGGAAAGGTTACCGTCCATTACTCTAATTGCGAGCCGCATTTCATCTAAGCATCTCACAACTTCGGCCCGCACCGAAGAATCCTCCAACAAACTCGAGAAAATTCACAGAAACCAACTACCAAAGAGTATGGAAGTAAACGAGGACACTTTGCTAATATTCCTAATTAAGCTTTTAATGTAATTGAATGAGTGGAGACACATTGCGATTGGAAGGAAGGAGTGAGCGAGCTGAGCACACCCCTTCGCTCGCAACCAAAAATACTTTCAGATAAATTACTTAGAGCGAACTCAGCGCGCATACAAATCGGCCAGCGATTCTCCATATTTCACCTTGCCGAACACTCGCCCGATTTACACACTTCTGTAATAGACGGGGGAGGGTAAACGCCGCGATGGACGAGTGCCGATGCAGAGATCTCAACTCGGTGAAAATTAAGCCATTTCCGTTTAGGAGAGTCGTGTTCAAACTTTATTACTAATCGAGTCACGTCACGAAAAGAATTTCCGATATACAATTAAAGGTGAAACGGGTGTCGAGGATCTTGAGTCAGAGGTGGGCCGATATTGTCGGCGTCTGTCGCGAGGAGGCAAATAGCCAGAGAGTAGCACCTGTGCTCGATAATGCGCCGCCCCGTCTGGCCGAATGGGCGAGGAATCAATTAGGCCGTTGCCGAATTGCGTAACGGCTCTAGTTACGAGCATTACGACTGGGTCCGCAGCTGTTTTTTGCTCATCCAAGCTCTTGTTATTGCACAATCGACATTCGACAGAGCAGATTAAGAAATTACGTATTCATTGAACCCATTCATTATAATAGTTTTATAGAATAAGTTTGTAAACAAAATACATTTAAGATGGTACGTAAAGCTCTTAGCTAACGGAAAAGTTTATCAGTTCGCTTAAATGTACATAATTTCTGTGATATTTTATGCAATAAAGTGACTCGAGATATGGCAAAAGAGTTTTTTGTACAAACACAACAATTTTGACAAGATTTAGTAACAAACAAGTTCCCGTTGTCATTCGTGTATTTAACGGCGACCACATGCGTGCGTTGGTGGCGGCTCGGTAATGGATTACCTTAAACGCAACTGTATCATCAGGCTAACCGCATCGAGAATGATTCCGACTAAAAATTACATTTAATCCTCTTGCGAATACTGGTTGAAATGCTTTTATTGAAACTAATTATGGTTTTAATTTTATCAGTTCACAGATTTTGTATCAAAGATAATTCTACATGATTGTTTTATACATTATTCTTTACCAATTAGCTTGTAGGCACATACAATTAATAGGCCCGTACCATAATCTTTTATTTCAAAATTAAATGTAAAAAGGTCCGACAAAAGGGAAACCGCAGAAATCATACGAGGCAAAAAGTAAGCTCAAAATTAATCAATGTCTATAAAACTCAGATAAAGGCGGTAGCACCCCATCGACACGGCCTGGTGCCGGAGTGAGCATTAAAAAAATCCAAATTAATTAGGCCGAATAAATTAAAATCGTCAAGGGAACGAGCTCGTAATTTTCGCCATGTCCGCTGTAGATTGCGGCGTGTGAGGGCAGTCGTATGTGAATTATTTAGAGGCGGTCGCGCGGCCGACTGGCCCGCAATTAATGAAGTGGTCCGAGTCGTTTGTCAATGCGGTGGTCTGTGGCGGTCGGCGGACCCTCACCTACACCAATCTGTTACCTAAAATGTGTCAGATGCAGTAAGCCTAAAGAATATTCGTGATTCATTACACCAAATCAATCGGTAGGTCCACTTACAATTTTCAACTCATGCGTAAATTCGTAATTGCTAGTCGCTGCTTTCAAGAACTAAGGGAACAAACTACGCACATAAACTTTCAAAGGCTCAAGTGTTTACTGGTCAAACTAATTAAATTAATGCCTTCCTGTCATAACTGCGTGCAGGTTATCCGACACATAATTATTCTAGATACAAAGCTACCCATAATAATTTTATTAGGCGGATTACATGGCATTATCTCACGTCCATTAAGCATAATTTTACTAATAACTATTCAACGGCTTAACATCACTGTGGCGATATTCTAAAAGGTGATTATAAATCTAGTGAAGAGGTCGGAAGCGGGTCGCCGTTAATTTTAATGGTGAGATTTATTTGTCCCCGATTACGAGGAGTTTGATCAAATTCCGAGGCGGCGTGTAAGCGCCCTCGCAATGACATTAGGCGGCGATGCCACGACCCGCACCGCGCCGCGCCGCGCCTCGCCCCTGTAATCGTACCGTTTAAATATAATTGCAATAAGTTAATAAAATCCCACAGCGCTTTTAATTAATTTGTGGCGACACAGGCGCCCAATTAAATGGGGATTTCGAAAATTTCATAAAGCGTCGTTGTATGGTAAACGCTATTTTTGCAGGCACTTTGTTTTTGTACGGTTTGTTTGTGAACGCGTGGCTCGTCAATTTTCAGTGAAAAAGTAAATAATGTAATGGCTTTCATTTAGTGATTGGTTGAATATGAGCTCTTCAAATACTAGTGGTTCAAAATCAACACATAATTAATTTGACATTACCCAATTATAATATTAGCAATGCATACAAAGCGACGCGAGCGGATGAATGAATAGGAATAATTCAGGATGGAGGCCATTTAGAATCATGAAGTATGAAATGCCGAAATTCATGGAGACGGTTGGATTAATAGACCAGAAAAAGCAGTGTCTGTTGTCAAAATGTAGCGTCTCAATTCGTTGTCCTTATTGTAAATATGCATTAGGGCGGATGACGGCGGCTTCGGCTCCTCATTACGGCGATGCGCCATCAAAGACGTCCACGATCCGGACCGTGAAGTGTCCCGGATACAAGCCGCTCAATTATGTTAATGGATTTGCAGCATTCTCCCTACAACAGGCCCGCCTTCAGCTGATTGATATGCAGTTTCCAGTGTGACATACGTCTACATTTGTGACGATTACATTACGTCGTAACATACACATTCTATTACATGAAATTAGAACAGTGTCAGTGAATTTTAATTTTAAAAAGTAACTTTTTGTCTTGTAACAGTACCGAAGCGTATTTTGTTTTACACTGATGCTCATTTTGTTTGAAATCAATAGGTAAACACCGTAATAGAACAAATACATTTTATTTCTGAACGTGTCTAGGCGCAAGGGAATGATTGATAGTGCTTTGAGTACACAACGCTTATTGAACGCCAACAGAGGGGACCACCGAAATAATGACAGTTTTTATCGGACCGACAGGGGAATGTTATCAAAAATATATTAACCTATATCTGTACTTAATTATAGGTAATTAAAAGTAAACTTTTAAAAGGAAATACAACTGAAAAGCTATTAAGGTCACGTCAACAGTCTTGGCGATCAAGAAATGAAATGACATAAATAAAAAATGTCTGCTCTTTGGTATGGAGCAGTGACTCCGCAGCGAGGACCCGCGTCTGGGCGGGGGATGCCGGGCGACGCGTCACTTTACATAACAGTTGTAAGAGAGGTCGCACACCTGCGGGGCTAACCTTAAGATTGGCAGCAAAACGCCGACTCACCGGCCCGGTATACGCTTAAATTACGCGTAAAGCCGAACACAAAGGCTATGCGTATTCAAATTCCATTAATCTCCCACCCGGGGGAAGGTGGGGTAAAATGAACCGGCGCGGACAAAAACAATGCCGCCGGCAAATAACCGGCTCAGCATTGTTCCGGCAATTAGAAAGCTTTCCCATGTACCGGCCGTGTATAAAAACAGTGTAACATCAGCACGAATCGCTGCCTATTGCTCGTTACCGTTGATGTTTATTACGGTTATTAGGGCTAAGCCGTGCGGTTCCATAATAATGATTTTGGTATAAGTTGTTTTAAATTAATCATGCACCTATATCGATTGATAAACATGTATCTATTCTGATCTATATTTTAATTCGGTCATCAATAGCATCGTTAACTTTGACAGCAGTGAGAACGTGTCCAAGTCGTTTTGAACATGATTGGGCGAACGATATCGTAGGATGATATAATCTGTGAAAAGCCGGATCAAAGGTGGATATCAGCGAATTAAAACCGACTGTCGACTGTTCGAGAGCGAATGCGACAAATGACACCACGTTACGAATTGATTTCCAGATAATCCCCGATCGGTCATTCAGGAACAATGTGATTCTTCAGAAATTAATATTGTGTAACATGTTTAACTGCACTATAATTCTCTTTGAACTGGATTTTAATTACTATATTCCTCGAATTAATTTTCTACTTATTTATTCATGCATTAATACGACTACTGTCTACATATCGACAACACACATTTATTTAATGATAGCATAACTCACGGCTGTATAATTGGCAAAACTGATAACAGGGCAGCTTACCTGTAAAGAAAAACACGCATAATATTATTTTACATTTCATTGAACCCTAAACTGCAACTTGACACAAGCTGCTCCGCGTAATGGGAACAATGTGGCCGACGCAATCACAAGGAGCGTGGCCGCGCTATTGTTTTTACCGCTGTTATTGCGGAGTGCCGAGTAGCAATAAGCGAGCGTTGTTTGCTCAGGGCCACTATTGTACCCGGTTATTAGGACAGGTCCTACGCGGCCCGCGGCGGCTGCGGGTTAAGATCGGCTCAACCCAGCTTTCTTGCTAGGTAGGTGACACACTTAAGCCAACTGCCGCCAGCCCGCTCTGGGTTGCATCGGCTTGTTTGGTTACCTTGGCAACGTTGTAACATATCTGAAGGATTACGTACACGAGTTTACAGTGCTACAGTGCCTTGATTAAATGCTTGTGTATTTAATTATACGAGTGTTCTAGCGAAACAAGCGTCAATTTGTCCCGGCTGCACAAAGCAGAACTAATAATTAATTTGACTGACTGAGATTTAAGCGAGCATTTAATAGTGAGCTCGCATTTCCGCAGTGCACAACATATTCCTAATGTCATCTCGTTAAATTTGGCGTATTTATGACGTCAGTGTACAGCGATACGAACCGTTTCCATCGTCGCGGGGGTATCATTGCTGCAGAACAAAAGCTCCTTACTTTTCAACGAGGAATGGAATATTCAATGAATATTGAATAATTTTTTTCCAACCTAGTTAGTTTCGTCTAACATTAAATAAAATCGTTGCCATAACGAATTGATCCTGGTATTTTAATTTTATATAAACAGGTGAGCTCGGATTGTAGAGCTAGTTGTAGGTAATATAAAGTTTCAGTCACTGGATACAGAGTATATGTATGTACTTACTAACAAATTCCTGGATCGGAGAATGTTTTAATGACGCCCTTATCGAGCCGAACATTCCTTGGATATTCAAGTCGCTCTTAAAACGATACCAATTTCAATAATTACGTGTCCTCGTCACAATCAAAATTAAAAATATCCAAGTGTCTCTGATTCTTATTATATCTCGATTAGTTTAATGATTTCGAAGAATTAGTATGTGATATAAATATCCGGGAGGAAATATTCGTATTTTATTCAATCACAGATTTGATAAATATTTTTAATTGATTATGGAAGGCCTTGCCCAGCATGGGACTTTTGTGGGCTATTAAGTATATTCTGTTATTATTCCCATCGTAAAACTAATTAGGGTATTTTAATTTAATGATATATTTAATAATATTTTGTTAAAAATATTTTGACGACCTCCGTGGTCGAGTGGCGTACGCACCGTTTCAAGGTGTCGCTAGCTCTGAGGTCCCGGGTTCGATCCCCGGTCGGGTCAATGTAAAAAATCTTATTTCTACATTGTCTCGGATCTGGGTGTTTGTGATACCTTCCTTGTATCTAAATTAAATAACACAAGTGCATTAGCAACTTACTTTGGGTTCAGAACAATGTATGTGATGTTGTCCGCATTTATTATTTATTAATACATAGCTATACAGAACATTACGTCGTACAACGAAAACATTATTTTAATAACCAACAAAATATAACAAACAAAATGATTCCACAATTCCTAAATATAGAAACAAAAAACATCCAATCAAAGATTCCCGAAACCGAATCTTTCCAAACAAGCAATAAGGCAACAATACCTTTATTTGAGTAAAATGATACGTCTAATTCGCCGTACAAATAATAGGTATCGTCGGATATGCGAGCAAACAGTTTGTGGGTAAACATGCGTCGCGGTTATCAATATATATATGTGTGTGTGTGTACGTTTGTAGCTAGACGGGCCGGCCGTTTAGCGGTTGCCCACCGAGCATTAGCTGTCGACACCGCTCCCGACAATATTGTGATTATTTTAAATATTAAACGCTTTTGCCGCCTCTGAGTAACGGAAAGTAATATTGTGGGTGCTTCAGTGATTTTACTTCGCAGCAATGTTGCGGAGTTTTTGTTGGATTATTAGGTTTCTCTTAAGTTTAAATGCAAAGTTGTAAAGCCTTTTTATATCTGCAGATTAATAGATCATTTATAATTTAATAATTCAGTAAATTTTAAATTAATTAAGAAGACATAATATCTACTGTCAAAAGAACTACAGTTCATAGTGTTTGGGTTTCTGTATTTGGACTTGGCGTAGCAAGCCCGATTTACCGATCGTAGCTTAGTAGGTCTACGCGCTTGCAGGTCTACATAGTTGCTGTTAGTCATTTATTCGCTACGCTGCTACGGGATAATTTAGGAGATAACATTTATCATGCAAAAATGAATGATGGTTAGTTTATGTCTAATATTGTCAGTGGGATCGAGCGCTTATTCGACGTTAATAAGACATTTCACTGAGTAGTAGATTATCCTGTACGAGATAGTAATTATTGTCACTACTGTTACCTTATGTTTACTTTTATATTATACCTATATATTAGGGCCTGAAAAATAATAGTATAGCAATAAACTGGTTAAAAGAAATTATAATTATGATAGACCAATAACATTTTCACAAAACACGCTCAATATGAACTCCATTATCACAGCTATTATCTCCCATTCCGAAGTTTTCCTTGTTATTTTCTCGTTGCCTACAAAATTCATTAGAAAAACGACGAGAGGGCTCCATTGCGACAGGCTCACTGTGGGAACAGAGATTTTGTCAAAACAAGCTCAGGTATTCGAACCCGAAACGTTAGTCTTTTCACCGTTAAAAACTCAACTCATTTATCAAATCACCGTTGTCTACATTACAGGGGCAAGCCGTATTGTAAGGAGGCTAAAAAGCTCGGCTACTTAAAATGGTAGGCCAAGACGTTCATTTAAAATATGCGCAAGCAAAAATGAGCCTTAATAACAACATTTTAGGGTTTTTAATGTCAAATTCGCAAGAGCCCCGGCTGGCTACGGAGTCCGATCACAAGTAATTTAACGCCTAAATTAAACGAGTTAAACAAATAAAATTAATGAAAGTGCAAAAGCGTAGAGATTTTCCAAACAAATATTATTTTACTTCGGAATAATTATGAAGAATTATTATAACTCGATATTAATTCCTTAGGTTAACTTCATAGTAACCTCTTATTAATCGAGTACTTTAATCATTTAATGTTGAGTTCATATTTTAAATTCATTAACCGACAAGCTTTAGCCCGCGGGTTCGCCCGCTAAAAATCAAAAATGATCCCACGGAAACATAAAATTGGGATACAAACTATCCTATGTGTTAATCCTGGTTGTGAACTGTCTGTGTACCAAGTTTCTTCTAAACCGGTTCAGTGTTTTTTTGCGTAATAGAGAAAAATCCACATATACAAACTTTCGCGTTTATAACATTAGTAGGATTCTGAATTATTTAATCAGACGATATTGTACGACTTATTAAAGCAAGTAGAATAGCATAGTTATATTATTTATCTCCTGGAAAAACATAATTTAAGATATAATATTATGAAAAACCAAGTAACGTAAATTAAATAAAGGATTCCAAGAAGTTGTTTACATTTTATGAAACAAAAGTCATAAAAAGTTTAAGTTAATTATTTTCATCTTAGCACGGTACACAAGCTGCGTAAATACGCAAACGCCCAATCTGATAGGCACTTACAGATACTTTTTATTAGGCGTGCATTAAATTTTCACCGCCTTTTAGTAAAGCGGATTGCCGTGAGGCAAAAACGACGAACGAAAGCTCTTTCATTTGTTTAAGAGTGGCTTTACCTCCTTTAAGTGCTCTAGCATATAGGGACCGACTTGAATACCCGCGAGTGTTGCAGCGGGAAAGACTCACTTAAAAATTGCCTGAGTAATTTCTATGACGAACACGTACGTGAGAGTCGAGTGCATTCCACATTGGAATTGGGCGACGACGCCGACGCCGCGCCACCCCGCGCCGGGGCCTGCGCCGCTCACCGCCGCAGATACACTCCGACCGAGAGATTACTTAAGCCAATTTTGTCTTAGTGCTCACGCCATTACCTGCACGGGTACATGGACACACACGCTTTAGGGACGTGATTAACAGCTAAGTGAAATTTATTTTATCGGGCTCCATGCGAGCGAGAGTGTATTCCATTGTCTAATGGAACATTCGTTTTGCTTACTCTCAAAGAGATGGAAAGAAACGTTGCTCAGGATCTTTTGATTAAATGGATTTACACGACACATTAGGTGCAGGCACGTACACTTGTATTACGAATACGCAAGTCCTTTTAATAAAGTTTGGGAGATGAATAACTAAAGCGAAAATCCGATTTTCTCTTTTCGTTTTACATAATGAAAGAGATAAACACATACTTCGGATAATTTTAAGCTGAGGATAAAAAAAAATGTTAGGTTTGAACGGTAACGGAGTTTTTGCGTCGGAAACTCATATAAAAGACATTTCGGCGGAGCTCGTTGCCTATCGGCGGTATTATTCAAATTAATTTAGCGCGGTGAGGCAAAAAGTGCGCGCGTTGGGAGTGCCGCCCCATATTCATAGAGCTGCCCTAAATTAGCATCACAATGAAGTGTTAGAAGCGCGACTCGCGAGCGGCAAGTGCTTAATGCGGCCTGCGTCTTCCCACACGATTATATCACATACTAATGAATTAAGTATAAAACTTTCCAGCCGCAAATTTGTTTGGGCTTCCCCGAATTAACTGAGACGCTGATTATTACAAGATGAAATTTGTTCGGGAGACTTTGTACAGTAAAACGTGCATAGTTACGGCTATGCCTTGAAGTCTGTAAACAGCGAATGAGTATCGCGGAACGAAAGGGTATAAATATGTAGGTTTATTCATAGGGGCGTATAATGTTAAGTGTCCCAAGTAGCGCGCCAGCTGAACGGCGCGGTATATTGTTTTTGGACCACCCTTTTATGCTTTCACGCCTATAAATAAATCAAAATATTCAGGAAGGGCTCGACTTTAAGGCGGCTTAGCGGAATCGTAAAATTCAACAGCGTTCGTACCGCCCCGGGGTTTATCTTTCGCCAACGTTTGGCATGTTTTTGCTTGAACCGTAAAAGAGTATCACAGTGTATGAATAGAAAGCAACCCTCCCTTTTACCGAGGACATATGGAGCGGAGCACTTTACAAGTTTAATGCTAAGAGCAGATTATCTGTTCATAGGACATATGAACCAGCCTGCGTTTAGTGGTGAGCAGTGAATAATTACTGATATCCCGTCACTTACTTTTCCTTAACAAGCTCCACGATACGAGCCAAGTTGCCCAAACCCGTTACACTTAAGCCAAAAAAAGGGCACGTTTTGTTGTGGGGTTTTTTTTTCGCACAGCAACACAACAAAAGAAATCGAAAATTTATAATCACTGTTATTTTGTCTCGAATATGAAAAATGTCCATCTATAATCTCAGCTTCGTAAGCGTATGCAAGGAATCCGAAATTTATCCACAAAATACAAGCGGCTTTTGTTATTCGGAAGTACGGAACGTTTCGGTCATTAATAACAATTTATTTAGCACAATGCCGTAATTTCGGTCCACGGATCCTAACCTCTGAGAAAACGTGGATTTGATATTAAACACCGAATCGTTTTCTAAATTGATTAGTAGTTTATGATAAATTGCACAAGTTTAGGGATGCGGCCGCATTAATATTTAAACACCGGTAAATGGTGAATGTTTTGACATGTTTAATTAAAACAAATAGTTTTTATTTGTGAGGTCCAAACTTTCTGCTTTTGTTAATCAAATATACATAATCTGTTTTAAAACTTTTACAGAGGCCCCTTTTTCAGAGAGAATCAAAATTTTTAAACTTTTGGGTGAATTTTAAACAAGATAAGACAAATAAGACAACAATTCATAAACAGCCACCCGCATAGCAGGCACTTATCAGAGAATAAGCAAGCCAGGTTTTTTGTAAAATACTTTCGTTACTGTACACACAGAGGGAACTTTACTTGGACAAAGTTGAGGTTTCAGAAGTTTTCCATTCACAGCGACGGAGCCGGCCATTGTGGCTAATTCAAGGCTATAATTAAATTTGTTTACATAATATTCAGTTACGAGACGAAACTTGCTGGTAATACACCCCTGAGGCTAAAAAGTCAAATTATATTTTACATAGTTTTAAATAAACGAAAATTTCGTATTTTGTTGTTTAATGTTTCGAATAGTGATAATAATTCTCCGTCTTATCCGCTTTCATAAGAATTTTATGAACTTTGCGTTAATCCGCTTGAAAACCTGATAAAAGATCTGGTTATGAGTGGCGAGACGTAAAAAGTAGTCTAAAACATTTTACGTTTTAATAAATTCATATTAAATTGAAATACTTTCTTTGATATCCTTCCATTCCCTACCTACCTAGACTTTTTATGAAAGACCATCTCTCTGTTAACCCGAAAACAGAAAAATCTGCCTAAATTACTTTACATAAACAAAAGTGGATTTCAAAGGGCATAAATCAACATTAAGATTGTACAGTCCAGAGTTTCATTTGTGAAAGCAATTTTTTTAGAAAAATAATGAAATTACCCTTGGAACTAAAGTGACCCGCCCGAGGAAAAACAACAATATTCTCGGCCCTCACTACAAAGAGGCCAGCATTTGTATTATCATTCCATTAAACAAAAGTCACCGGAGTTTCAAATGAAAACACAGAACTCATTATTCCCGGGGCAGAGAAATGATTTCAAATGTTAACAAGATTCCCCATAATAGAGTTGTTCACGGAGAGATTTAAGAAAAACAAGTATGAGCCACGGCCCGCATTGCCTCGTGTTGTGATTCTGAAGAATTGTGTTAATAATAATGATATCTACGTACAATGCCGCGCCCGCCACTCGAGGCGGTACACTTACATGACAAACGGAACTCGCTCGCTATATTGTTTTACAATCTCCGTCTTCGACCCGACCTATTCCAGTACCTAATTTGCTTAACCGAGATTTTCTTAAGAGACCAGTCGGATGTTTTCGTGGTTGTTTACAACTTTTTACCTTAAACAGGGTCATGAGGAAATGTTTCTTTTTTAATAAAGTCTCAGAGTTATGGTGCTTTAGATTGGTGATTTTTGAACATTGCCGGTAAGCAAAGCGGGTGAGGTATACCAAATGTAGCTTCCACTTTACCGCGACCCCTCGCGGTCTTACTATGGTATATAATACATTGGGGAGGATCATTTTGCACGTTTATTGCCGGATATATCTGTGAATGCTCGTTTGTCAAATGCACAGTCATTTATTCAATGGTATATTTTATGACTTCGTACCTCTATCATCCAAAATAAACAAGGAGTTAGTGTGCATCCCTTGTGGGGTAACATATAAGATGAATGGGATTTTGAGCTTGCTAAAATATTGTTGAAATCTATTTTTACTTTTCCTATTCCATAAATATTTTTTCTGAATGGGTACTCTTCGACCATCATATAAAATATTTTTGTTTGTATTTTTACAACCTAAAGATAAATACAGTTAGAATTTAATATCATTAATTTAGTACATTTAATTTAAGGAATGGGTAGTAGATTTACGGTAAAATTATTTACGGCAATTTTGCGAACAGAAAGCTTCGTGGAAAACTTAATAAATGCGAATCCACGCAAGTAAAGCGTTGGGAAAAGCTAGTTTATAATTCAAATAAGAGCAACGTATTCACAAAATAATGCCAGTATAAAAATAAATTATCACCCGAGCCACAGCGCAAACGTATAAAAGGAAAAACTTTTTAATTTTAGCAACCACAAAAAAGTCTCAATGTAATTAAATTTGGTCGTTCAGGTTAGCTGCATTTTCAGTGTAAAACAAGAGCTGTTTAGGCGAAATAGCGAGGAGTGTGCAATCACGGAACTGATTAAGTGTAATACATTCCCGTGCGGGATTCGGAAACTGATCTCCAACTAGCGAAGCCTTTATCTGGCTATTCCCTACAAACTGCTATTCATTTGACAACGCCGCATCGAGCTAGATCTTGTGTAGCAGCGAAGTGGTACAATAGTTTGAAAACTTTAAATTTCATGAATTTTTCACAACTTATTTGGCTTTTATGAGCACAACATTCAACGTATCATAAAAGCATTTCCATTTTCTTTTCATCATTTGTTTTACGCATACTTTCATTAAAAAGTGGATCAGCTTTATATGAAAACAGCTCACCAATTATTGAAAAACCTTTCATGTTTTTTGGTATTTTCAATCAGTGATAGGCTTCAGATGTTTCTGTCATACCATCAATACGGGATGGACGTACATGGTAAATATAATACGTCGTATTTGTAGTTTCAGGTGCGTCAGAGGCCCGCCGGCGCCCGTCCCACCAATCAAACAGAGGTACAGAAAGCGACCGTGCAAAGGCTTTGTATCTCATAATAAACCCGATATCCGGACTGCGGCCTCGCTGCAGCCGACAGAAATTAAATACCTTCGACGTGGCATGAATGTTTTTCAAAAGGTCGGCTTTGACGTTTCTAGAATATTGTATGCACGTCCGAACGTATTGTTTTTGGATCGGAAGGTATTATGGGCATTGCATTCCCGATAGTAGCAAACAACGACGGGCGAGTACACAATGAATGTTTCGGAACTCGAGTGAGCACATGATCAGGTAACTTGTATGGTAAATATGCTGACGATTCATGTGTGTACTATGAGGTTCAGTTCCGGAGAACTTATTGCTTTATACATTGACTTGTTCATGAATGATGTTCACGTAGGTATATCAATATCTCGGATTGGTGTCGAGCGTGGTAACGATACGATTGTAAAAGTTTCCGGTGTCGTAAAGCCACCACGTTGTTGAGTGAAACCTTCACATTTATTTCTGTTATTCGTTAAAGCGTCGTAAAGTTAATAAAGGGTTTTTTGTAACAAGCAGGGGAGCACGTTCGAGATAAGCCCCCGGTCTCGAGTTGGAATCTTTTAAAACGTCGTTAAAACCAAGCCCCCGGTCGGCACAGACAAAAGCCCAACAACCTAATTGTTGACGAAAAATATTCTCGATGCAAATTCGCACTCTTTACAGCCCATTCGGAATTTGTACTGGACCCGAAAGAAGTTAACGTAATTAGCCCCCGTTGTTGGGGCTGTATTCAGATTTTGCGAAGTCGTGATGTAATCGCGACCAACTTTGTTCTAAATTCGAATGCAATATTATTTTATGTAATTCTGCAATTATATTGGTACAAAGAATAACAAAGACAAACAAGAGAATGCTGTTCAGGTATTTTCGTAGAAGCGTGTTTATCGTCTATTTCGCAGCGTGGTAGAATGCTGTAAATTCAAACTATGACACAGCTAATTCAATTAAATTTGCTATAGAGTCAAGGATTAACTGTAATGATAACATCAGTTATTCCTCGCAGAGATTGGCTTGTTATTAGTATTTAATTAAATTCTTCAGCAATGTAGCAGAGCGGTGACTCCGTCTGTCTTGCAGGGACCTTTAATTTGGATTCCTGTGTAATAGGGCGTAATGATACCTCTGCTGGGTCAAAAGATACGCTCTAGAGACAATTAATGCTTTGAAAATGCATCTATTATAAGACGGCTAATTGAATGTTTACGAAGGGGAAGGAATGTCTTTGGAGTTAAAAAGATTTTATATTTTGTATTAAATATAGCTGTTTTAAACTCTGTAAAGTTTTTTTTAGTTCTGTAAACATTTTATGTTGAATTGAACATTTCTTGAAAGTTTCAAGAATCAAATCATCTCAGACATTGTGAGTAATCAATCTGTTGCTCTGGTCTAGACATATCTGGTTGTTCCCATCGGTCGGTGTTTACATTGTGTAGCGTGGACGTTCGCCGTGCAGGTTGTCATTTCCTGCTAATAATTTGATGGTAACTACTATTGAGCCCAGAGTCCGATTAGCACTATTTTCGCAAACATTTTTCGCCCTATTTTAAATAATCGAGATTTTAAATGACTTTTTCTAATTTTCCTAAAATCATATTGTATAAGATAGTTGTGTAACATGCTGTCGTTAATTGGTACCTACGGTATGGAGTGCTCATTGGGCACACTTCTCCCCGAAGACAAAGGTTCGTGGAGTCCTTGCAATCGGATCCGGCGCTCCGACGCCCTCTCGGTAATTTTCTCGTTAACGGAATGAATAAAACATTTCATTCCTTACCTTTCTTTTGTAATTGTTAATGGTTGATGGGTTTTGGCAATTTATGTTCCGTTTCTTTCAGGAACCCTATTTTGCAGCGTCATTTGTTATTCGATATCCATTCAAAACGGTTTTGGTAATACTTTGAGATAGGCGATTGATAGCACCAATGTTATCAACATCACCTCGGGATATATAAGATTTCTGTAGGGAATAATTACAGGTTACACGCACAGTGACAATTTCGTTGTTCATTCAAATTATGATAGTTGAATTTGATACATGTATAAGGGAGACACACATGACATTGGTAGATATTTACAAAGAGAACTACGTCACGATAAAAATGTAACTAACGAGAGTCTCAAAATGGCTCGTAAGCAATGAAACAGCGCAGTTTCATGAGTAAGGCGGCCCGCAAATAAACCAAAGCGGAGCACATTCCCACCTCCATAAAAGGTAGACAGAAATAAACGTAACAGACTCTGTTCTTTAAAAAATCCGGGCAACGACAACCGCAAAGCTCAGGTAAAATCTCTAGTGTGAGTCGGAATTCCAGTGTCGGAATTTTCATAACTTGCGCGGCGTCGGGGGCCGTTGAAGCGTTCCAGGTGAAAGATACCGAATTTATATCCCGAGGCGCGTTCTGTCGCCGATCGCGGTACCGTGATTCCGGCGATCCGGCGATCCGGCTGCACGGACCGCCCAGCCGGCAGCCGGCCGGGAATCCGAGCGTCGCGTCGCCGCCGCGGCGTACTTTATTAGGTACCTCTCACCAAATATGTGAGGCCCACCGATGACAGTAAACACCCTGTATCAAGGCTGCCCACATGAAAGGCTTTTTGTCAGGTGTCATATTCATGTATGTGCGTAAAACTTGAACACGTCCATTCTCAGATATTGAAATTTAGAATTGTGCCTTTGATACAAAACACAACTTGTTTTTAAATTATTGTTGTTACCTAGTCAGTAAATATGTATAGATGATTATCAAATTTTCTGATTAAATGAAACATATTTTGTATCACCTCTGTAAAAGCTGCCTCTGCTAAAGCTGTAAATCCCAATCTAATTGACTTTGGCAGTGAAATAAAAGTTATCTGAATTCCTAATTCTGTACTACCTCAGTATTTACAATAATTATTCATTATTTATTACTTTTTCATTAAACAAAATCGCCGTTAAGGTTTTTGTTACATCAAAAATATTTTAAAACTATAACTTCACAAATTGAATTATCTTTTAACAAGAATGATCTCGCGGCGCCAAGTGCAGGATATTGTGGGCCGCACCCCGCGAAGATTACGCGAGTTTTTCATATAAAGCCATTCAGCCAATTTCCTCATATCCTACACAGGAGCATAATAAAGGAGGCTTTTGTGAAGGAAAGAGGTTCGTGCGTACAATGCGTAGACACCGCGTGAACACCGCGAGCGAGCAGGACGCAGGATGCCGCTATCTCTGTCATCTCCTCATATTTGGGCGATGTGAACAAATAGGTACTTTTACAACGTCAACGTCTGCTCTATGCGAGATTTAGTTTCGTATTCAATTTTCACTAAATCATACTTTCCATTACTAAAATTTACTTTCCATGAATAACGATCCTTCTATCAAGAATGGAAAAGGTGATAATATTTTTGTTGATATACCTACTCTGGATAATGCTATCTATGCGGGTGTTATCTACCTATTTTTTTAACATCCATTAAATCTACTGAGAACTAAACTAAAAATAACACTAAAGACGCTTATGTTTTAAATAGTTAATTCTCTCTGACATTTCATTAAACTATTTTCTACAATTTTAACAAATACTTTAATTCTGGATTCAGTAATTTCTAAAAAATTGGTACTTGTCTCACTTAATTTCCGTACTACCTTCTATTCATTAAAAAATATTTTCAATTAATACTGCCACTTTTTTATAAAATAAGAATAGGGTACAACAATTCTAGCTTTTTAAATTTTCACACTAATAAATAAATAAAAAAACCAGTCAACCCGTTACCATGTCCCGATACTCCAAATATGAACAAATTACCTGTAACAAACGAACAGACAGATATAGGTCTAGTAACACATGTAACATTAAATGAACACAACTATGTAAGCCCGCAAGGCTTGGAACAGCTGATGTTGACAGCGGTGGCTGCGGTTATCCCGGGCCGTTCACCATCCAACACCGTTTACATTCCTACATAACACGCTGTGTTCATATATCAGGATTTTTATCCAAATAGTTTTATATATACAGTTTAGGTACATTATAACAAAAGATAATGAAGAAATCTTTAACAGTGGTAGTGTGAGAAATGGTTAAAATACAGATATCGACTGCACGGATAGTCGAGTGGGAGAGAATCAATTAGGTACCATCCTGTTGCAGGTTCGATCAACGCATTAAGGTATCTTTAAGTAGGTCAATTCTATGTCTATAAAACAATAATAATATGAATATATTACATAGTGCGAGAGTAACTTACCTACAAAAAATATAGAAAAAAATAATAATATAATAAACCTCACGATACAACATTAACTAAATATTCAATGGACTATCTAATAAAATATCGAACATATTTCAATACACGTCTCTAAGAGAACGGCCCTATCGAAATTTATTTGTGTAGTAACACCCGGACGGCCGCTGCGGACTCCGAAAACGCCATTGGTATCGCTATAAATCGTTTCAGACGTGCCTCTAGCTACAGTTACTACTGGGCTGTTTTTACTGGCGATAGTTTTCCGTTAATCTACTATAACTGGTGTCCGAAATATAGAGGGGTGAACCGCACCACTGAGAGTAAAACGCGTGAAAGATTGATCAAAGTCATCATCAGCCTTTTCCCAAATACATATGTTGGGGTCGACTTTCTTGCTTCTAGCTACCCGTGATGACTGTCAGAGATGTATAAATAACAGCCGGGACACACAATTAATGACTAAGTTGGTTTTATCATTTGCCCAAAGAACTGTAAATAGTTATTGGTTGTTGTTAATTGTAGCAAATATTTTTTTACAAAAAAATCCAATATGAGATGACAAAAAACAACATTTAAATTAAATAGTTTATGTATCGGTACCATTTTTTTATCTCAGTATCTACCATCAGTCACAACCTTTTCTGTCAATATAAGTCAAGAATTATAAACATAAAAAACCGTATTTACCGTAAAACAGAATCAATATTGAATTTAGCTAAACCCCTTACCCCTATCTGGTCCCTAGCGGTTGTGGCCGTACGTTGTCTTGCGGTTATCATTATTTGTTCATAGCCAATTTCCACAGCAGACTTTGGCTACATATTATTAAAAGCTTTTGTGAATATTTAATAACTAAGTCTCTGATACAAGACTAGTTAGGTATACGAAAACCGTCACTAACATAAAATAAAAAAAACTGGAAAAATTCTGAGTTGGACTCGCAATTCTGAGAGATCCGTACAAATAGACATATTGATAGATAAACAAATGTTGATCACTCGTGTAATTTATAACTGTAAGAACCGTTGCTTTAACTTATGTTATTTTTTTTTTGTTATAGAGGCAACAACGGGAAAAAGTAACTATATAGCTATCAAGGTTTATAAGACAGCCTCATGATAAACAGAGCCTCAGTAATTGAGTCCTTTTTACCCTTTGGGTAATATATTAAAACCTCATTCATTTTATATTAGTATATAAGTTTAGTTTAATGTAATCGTATAAAAAGTATTTTTTAAGAAAAAATACCTATATGACGCATGAAATTCACTAGAGCACAACTAAGCGTCATACGTCTATCAAGCACGCATAAACATTGTCACTAACTTCAGTTGGAGGCAAGCGTCGCAAAAATTCACGCATTAATAATAAACTAAGCGTGTGAAGCGACGATAGGTAGCGCCACGTGTCACTTTGAATATAAAGTAATGTAACCTAGATACATATTCGCTTAGTCGGCAAAGAACGCAAGCGTTGTAATACGTCTTTATATCACACGCAATGATTAAAATAAAGGTCTCTGAACAATAACTATAAAGAGTTACATGAAGTTTTACTCACGCGTATTTATCGGGATCGCCCGACTAGTTTCGGAACTAACCAGAGTCTTTAAGCTTACGCGGCGGTGAGGTCGCGAATCGAACCGGAATCACCCGACAAGTTTCTAATCCAACATTCGAAACTTGTCGGGCGATTCCGATAAAAATGCGTCAGTAAATCTTTGCATTATTTAAGTATAAATCAACCTCAATAAATTTACTATAAAAATACGTGATTCAGTTACATTTATAATAAATCAGTCAATGTCGCAACAGATTTGATCAAGCATCAAGCAATATTTACTGTGTGTAACTTGAGTGTGTCCCGCGTCGATCGCAATGTGAATAGATTACGTTTACGCCGACTAACTTTTCTCCGATACAACGACACTTGTGCTAGTTTACGGACGGTGTAAAACATGGACACCGCACTTTTACGAGTGTCGCTTAACATATAGTGCCATAAAACTGTGAGGTACCAAAAACTACACATACAGACATAAACAATGGTCATTTCTCAGTTCGTTAGCTAATTGGATCGTAATGTATCGTTATGCCACACCAATCAAGTTAATGATATTTCTTTCGGTGTCGTGTCTCCCGCTGAATGTCTGCTATGTGCCATATCATTATGTTCACACGCGATATTATACACGATACTTCTGATATGCTAAACGTTCCGTTTCACAAACAGTGAACATAAATTACACATTGCGTTCGGTTGGTGCTCATTGGGCGGGTTATTTTTATTTAATTCTAGGCAGGTGCGCTTCGGCCGTGTTTCAGCCAATATTTTTGCACGATTACCATGCTGATGAAAAGCCAACATCGAAACATGCTACATGTTTCCACACGCGCTCGTACCTACATAGTTTTAATTCCCCGGTAAATTACACCTTTGACGAGAAAACGTTTCGTTTTCAACACAAACATTAACTGTCTTCAAAGTCTTAAATTAACTTGTGTAAATATTATGTTAGTTAACACAATTTGTGATGAGAAATTTTGGTAGAAATGTAAACGGTATTTTATATTAAAATACAATAACAATAAACAGATAAAACCGATTACGTTCTCCGTTGGAACCAATAAGGAGAGACCCCGATCGTGGCTTTTCCCAATAAATATATCGAGATGAGACCAAGATAAACATATCGGAGCGAGCGGGCGGTAGGTTTAAAATATGCAGCCTTCCGCGCTTCGTGAAATTCGTGTAAACAAGTGTAGCGGCCGACTGCGGATAAATCTTCGGGTATTATTGTATTCATATTCTGTGGGAAAGAAGGCTTCGTCGATACTTTTTTACGTATCGGTTAAGCTGCTCACGAAAATTGAAAGACTTTGTTAGCTTCATACGTAGAACTCGTCGGGAACATTCCTCCTTTCCGAAATATGATTAAAATTTTATACCACGGCCACTCACATGAAACGTTCGCATAAAGTATTGAGATATGAAATATTTCCGTTGGTCTAATATAACTCTTGCGATATTCTCCCAAGTGTAATCGGAGATTCAGTTGGCAGCCAAAGTTATTATCTGACGTTGCAAAGTGATAGTACGGTATAAATAAGAGTGCCGTAAATAGCCATAATTGGTATTTATGCGTCCCATAAGGAGTTAAATAGGTAATTTTATTTAGCTAAGGGGTATATATTAAACAGTTAACCCACGTCATTAAGTGGCAAGTTACGACGGTGGAGTACAAAAGTAACGGAGTTGTAGTCGGAAATATATTAATGGTCTGTTCGGACCCACAAAGAAGTTTGACAAGACGCCGCACAGGTTATCACTGACATGTTTGTGTTCACGCCAGCTGTGGCACCTTTTATTATTATTCTAGGAAATCATTACGAAAAAACGAACTATTAAGATGTGTAGGTCGTAGGCAGAAGTATATCCAATCTTGTACGCGCATTGTCTTACCTCTGATTTTGGATTAAAAAAGAAAAATATTATTGCCTGCTTATGATTCCGAACAAGTCGCGAAAGGTTAAGAGATTCACGAAGTGTACATAATCTTAGACGTATGTCTCTTTTCGGCGGTACTCTTATACGATATAATTTGAATGCCTATTTATTGGCTTAAAAACAAATTGTTTGGATTTTCCCATATTTTCCGGAAAACGGGTCAGGGATCAAACGCGCAATAGGTATTTTACCTATCGAAACAAAAACAATGTTTGGAATAAATCTCGTACAGCAAAGAATGTTGCAGCCGTACAAAATTGTATTATGTAGCGAACAGAAAATATGATAACTGCATTCCAATTTTGGAATTCAATAGTCTCGAACACCGTAGTATTTCGAAAATTTCATATTGTTACCATATTTGGGATATTTAGTTGCAAACATCGTGTGTTCGGAATTGACTGATAGATTGTCGGTAGTTTAACGATCAATACGATGAATAAAAATATGTCGCGATAAATTCATATGCAAATAACTGTACGAATGCTCATCCAGCGAAAGTTAAATGGTGAGGATAAAAGTTGTGCAAATATGTTCATTTGTGCGAATAAAAATTATCGATGCGACGACGTGGTGCTCGCATGCATGCCGAATAGGAATGTGAATACTGGTGAATACGCACTCTGATAGTAAAGACTGACTTTGAATAGGGTTGGAAACACATTGGCTATAAGGATTTCAAAACTTAGTTTTCAAAAAAAAAGTTTCAATCTTTTTTTGTGTAGGTACTTACCTCTTTTGTGCTTTCAACAAAATCGAACGTTTTGGCATTAAGAAATAATAATTATAACATCTATAAAAATACTTTTCTATTCATATTTTTTCCACAAATAATCAAAAAAAAATTTTTTAGAAAATTAATACACGTCTTAATTATTGCGGCCTTGTACTTAACTGTCCTTTTACAATTTAACCTTTTACGAGTCTTCGTGGACGTAAACATGGGTAGACAGATGTTTACTTATTCTACGTAGGTGTTTATGCACTTTTGAAACGACCCAAAACCCAGATCCTTTAACTTTTGATTACTAGGGTTGCCAAAAAAAGCCGAAAAATTTTAGCAAGAAAGATTGTTTGTTTGTATTTAGAATTGTTATCTTTTAAATTATTATTAACTGCCATCGTGTGTTAACTAACATACTTAGAGTAGGTATATGAAAAAAGATTATCTTACCCGAAACCGTTTTTAAAAAAGAAGCCATTGTTTAAGAAGTCCTTCTTTATTACTAATTTATTCATTTTAGTACTTCATATTTTTAGATTTGTATCACGTAAGTTAAAGATGGGAATTATAACTCTTAAATAATCGATACTTCTTCCAAAACCTTGGCAATGTCAACCCTAGAGGGGCACGTACGAGAGCGAAGCGAAACCCTTCGTAGCGGACAAGCGGAAGTCAACCCGGCAAGTAATATATTTTTAATTGATGCATACAGCGACCGATGTGTCGAGTAAACATTTACGGGTTTATTCGAACGATGACAGGGCCGCCTTTGTTGCTCGATTTTAACTCAAAACATTAATTGGTGGAAAAGTGTGCAATTCGCATGTTTAAACTTTCAGTCGATGTAAATATTAACACAGTAATTATGAGGGCGTTGATTGTGTGTGTCGATGTTAATTTTGGGTGCATTCTTTGTTGTTCTTTTTGAGTTTGATTAATACTTGAATGGGGCTTGTTAGTCACGGAGACGGGATCTATGGGTGATTTGACCTAGTGGGATCCTCCTTGTGTGGTAATAACAACGTACTGCGATCACTAATCAATTGACACGACCGTTGATCACAGTTGTCTATTAGGTGGCGTGATTAGTAGCAATGTCTTGGTGCCGCAATGATCATGACAGGGAATACAAATTGAAGTGTTAAGATTCCCATGCATACCTATCAAAATAGTGATAGGCATTGCCAAAGGCAGATTAAATCACATTTACGTATACTTATCGAAATTGGTTGCGAAGGTTTTTTTCAGGATTATTTATTTGGTGCAAATCAAAACAGTATTTAAAACATAACCGGAGTATGTCTAAACTGATTGTATCAACTTTTATCTACGCACCTACTTGCAAATCAAATCAAAAGTGTTAAGTATTTTTACACGCTTGATATTTTGTGAGTGGGATACAATAATTTTTAATTATCAACATATTGACGCACCGCACGGAATTCAAATTACTTATACAATCCGTATCGAAAGAGCACGTGGAATGTGGAGCTCTTTGACTTGACCTGGGTGAACCATATACAATGGTACAACACCACAATGTGAACCAATGGAGTAAAACGTTCAATCACTATTTGTGAAATTGATAGCGCTTGTTTAAACACCCTCACTGCGTTACGAAGCGGCCAGCTGGTTGACATTTGAATTCCGAATGCTGGACCGCTTTTTCTTTTTTTTTTGAGTCCCATTCGGGAATAGGTTTTGAAGGATACTGTTGTAGGGAAATAAAGGGATGTGTGCTTGCGTAATCTAAAATGTTTAAGACTTATGTACCTAAATAGATTTTAGATAACATTAAGAATCAGTTTTCTTCTTTTTCAAGTTCGGTTTTAGTGTGTTCAATAATATTAAAAATAAACAGATCTACATATTCAAAATCTTTCAGTGGAAACCATGACTAATAAATACTGTAGTAACTACACACACTAATGGTGTAACCATTAGGAGACTACAGTATTTATTAGTACTTGGTATTATTATATTTTTTGTTAGACTAGACTTTATCAGTCATAAAATGATTAAGTATAAGACCACGCTTTCTGCCCCGTGTATCATTTATATAGCTAGTAATGTTCCTCGTTTAGCAGTGTAACTCTCAGTAACTCTTCTGCTAACGTAGTGGGCCTGTTAAAACATCACGATGTGCCAAATTAAATAGTGTGGTCGAAATACCTGGCTCGATAATACCGGAATTTAATTACACTCGTATAATGAGAGAGGATTACATTGATTGGTTTAATGATTATACGTATTACACGTAATTTTAATTAATGACAAAATAGTTTAAAGTTACAATTTGGATTTCCTATAACTGATAATTTTAATTTTATTCACGATACTTTTGATATCCAAAGCCAAAAAGTGAGTTAGGTAAAATGTTATTCATGGAAAATTTAAATTCAATTTGATGATATTACTGACACAAGTACACACTGGACTGGTCATTTATAAAAATGTTTTTAAGACACAAACGTCTCTTGAAATAAACAGTAATGTTCGGTAATATAAGTAAATAAACCAACCCTAAAATACCCCTTAGATATTTGGATAAAACCAAGAATTGTTGGTTAACAACAAATATCCGAATTCAATACTGGCCAGCCCGTTGAAAAATAAATTTGTGCCCCGGCGGATGTGTGCTTGCCAAGCTTACAGCCCTTTGGGACGTGAATTGCCTGCTTGCACGTTGCACAATAACAGTTTCCTTACCCTTGCCGAACCCGATATATTTAAGATCCGACATCCCTACATTACTAAACTTATTTCTTATAAACTCCAGTTTATATTCAACGAAAAATATTAACTCAATAAGAAAGACGGCTCAGATAATGTACGATATTATGAGAAAGAAAACATAAAACTACGGATTTTTATTATGATTAATTACGGGATGGTCGGTTCAAGCCATTTATCAATCGTATCCCGTGAGCATAAAGCCATCAACAGTGTCGCGAAACTTCTTAGGTTATTGAAATTTACTTTTGAAAACAATGTTAAAGTGCACAACGCTCGTATTTACGCTGCACCCGGGATGGCTAGTGGGCAAAGTTTTTACGACGGCCCGTCCCGGGGAATATTGTTGGTGCATTAACGTTTAATGCCCTCAGCAGTTTCACTAAAATTTAAAATTGGTTCGCGAAACAGTTGCAGCGATTAGACGGGATTGCGAGACCGGACTAATTTTCGGGATGAGTTTCGAGTAATATGTTTTCAATTACTTTTCTGCGATAAAACTAAATTAGATCCTACTTTTAAGTAGTAGCGAATAGCAAGTTAGTTTACGTTAAGTAAGCAACTTTGACGTCATAAATGCAACTGTGCACGTTTTTGAGTGGTGTTAAAAGCAGATTGAATTGGAGATTACTTGGGGGCAATAAATAACTTTAACCCCATTCTTTATACAGATTCTCGTTTGTGCCTAGTATGAAATCCACGTCATTTTAAGCAAGTTTATGTATGTAGGGGACAGGGTAGGTACGTCAGAGCGGTATCAATTTCCGGCTCCCACTGACGTTTGATTTATGTTTGCGATCTCATTTTTTTTTCAATAAAACAACAGTTCGTTCCTGAGTTGGAATACAGGTGGGAATCTGTCGCAATACAAACAAATAATACTTTTGTTTCTGACAATATAAATTAACGGAACATCAGATTTGGTTAAGGACCGGAAATGTCTAAATAATCTAATTTTGTTTTATGGTCTTCCGTGGATATTAAAACTGTTTTTTTTTTACCTGCGTGATTTGTGTATGTCAACAATGGAGTTACAGAATATTTTTGTTATTAAAAATAAATAAATAATTACAAAACAATCTTAATTCTTTAGTGTAATATACCACTATATTACATATCTACATAAGTAGAACCTTCTAATATTATTATGTATGCTCATTAAGAACAACAAAAACATACTATGAAGTAATAAGAAGAATATGAAGTCTTTTTTAGAAGATTTTCCTTTAACCAAATAGGATTTAAATTCAACGGAAAAATTACAAAAGGGGAAAATAAACATTGTTACCGAGATTCGAATAAGACATTGTTTGGCTTAATGTAGGAGCCAATCAATCTATGTGAAAAGAGGGTTGTAATCGGATCAAGATTTAATAAAAAAGAATATAAAATTATATCTTCTAATTAATTTGGAATCCCGTCTTAGATTTGTCGAACTTTCCGTTTTATTATATAATTCACCTACATTCAGATATATAAGTGATAAACCACTTTGTGACTAAGCAATGCATATCTGTTATTGCATGACACGTGAACACAAAATAATATAAAAACCATCGAACACAAATAGAAATAAATATCACGATTCAAACGAGTGATACCTACATAACGTAGCATACCTACACTAAAAAAGTTACGTATAACAAAACTGGTTCAAGCATACGATCACTTACTTAAAAGACAACGCACCCCTATTTTAAGTGATAGCGGTATTATGTGAAAAGCAAAACAACAACACATCGCGATCGCGGTGACTAGACGGAACGTCCCGCGTACGGTGTTCGACAAAAGTGCTACCGACCTTAATATTGTTAGGAAACAGTAACCTCTCAGGTGCTGGCAGGCTATATAACCATTCAATGATTAATACTCGTACGATGACACGACGAAGACCGAAACCATACGTTTTCTACGTACGTGTGAGTGAAACACTTGTGGTGGTGACTGTGCTACCTGATGTTCGTGAAGCGATTGAATCAGATCCAGATGTTAAGTTTTTGTTTCTAGTTCAAGTGTGTTTAGTATTTAAAGTACATTTTGGAGTACATGAGAAATGATATTATTATATGAAAAGTAGTTAAAAGAAAGAATAGTTAATCATCTTACAAATAACCAGTAAGAACTAGTATAATCATTAAAAAGCTTCTATTTTTTATTATAAATATTGGCATAAGTAACATATTTCATTAAATATACATTTTACAGTATAAAATTACAAAAATATTCAACTTTAACAACTTTTGTGCATCACAACCTGTTAATTACTTTAAAACGACCACCGAACTAAAGGGAATTACAAAAAAATAAATTGCAATATTAAATCAAATAAATTATAAACGAACACACCCACGGTCTAAAACTACAGTCATTTCCAATCATGAACCTATTAACTTTTATTAATAACCTAGAATATTCAATAACATTTCGTCCTCACCTGATTATCATGCAGGCAGTCTCGTTCATCGTACGTATACCGCAAACGAGATAACATTTCACGAAGGCTAAACACCATTTTGATATTTCAAACTTCACCAAAATTATTAGAAAGGAAATTTTAGAGGCACGCGAGAACTTAAGAAGCGAAATTAATGAAACAATAAATTAGATACATGACAGAAGACTGAATACGTGTCTAATGACATTTGGTTAGTCGCGTTATAAATGTACCCACATTTAAATCATTATTTACGCGGCATAACTATTTTGACAGAGTAGTGAGTTGTAGATGTTTACCGTTTGAAGTATATTTTTTTTCGATCGGAGTTAACGCGGCTAAGGTATTTGTTATTCTGCCAACGACATTTACCTGATATTTTAAATTAGTATATTAATTTTCATGTACTCTTTGTGTTATTTAAAAAAGTTTATTTGTTTTTTTTTTATTCTAAGACAGAGTTTTATTTTTCATGACACATTAGACACTGTCAATAAGTGCCTACTTTATTTTAAGTGAAACTTGAGGATTTCCTAATCAACGTGCATTGAAGACAAGTTCATTTATATACGTAATCAAGAGCTATTCTAGTCAACAGCGCTTAGTGTTTAATGAATGAATCCATCTTAAATGAAGCACTTCTCTTACTGTGTGAGAGAAGATCTCTTTGCCCAACAGTGGGACTTTTACAAACTAGTATTATTTGTGTGGTGTGATAGTTTTAGTAGTATATTCACTATTTTTTTATATTACGACATTCGTCTGCCCAAAGCTGGAAATGGACCTTTGTTTTGTCGTCATTAAGTTTTTTTTAATAGTTACGTAACAGGTCCAATATTACTAAGTTCGGATCTCGAACTCGTTCAGGTCATTCGTCCACAGCGAGACTTTTTCCACTAAATATTTTTCATCTGTTTTTTTCCCGAACTACCCAATATGTTGGAAACTAATGAAACTTACTAATTAGGCTGCGATGTATCATTCGCTATACTGGCAACACTCGAGTATTTCGTCCTAATTAAATAACATTAGAAAGGAAATCTAATAAAAAATGCATAAGCCGTGAATATGTTATGAGTCGTGTCCCTAAGGGCGGTAGGTTACAAGGATGTATGGTACGTTCGCAAATGTTTGTTTGGGTCACAAAGGGTCGCGGGTTTGATTTCCACTTGGGACAAATATTCGTGTCATTCGCATATTTGGTTTGTGTTCGAGAGTCTCGTTAAGGACGATTGTAGAAACAGAAGACTTGAAACATACTAGTTCTTTTTTCGTTTTCGTAAACAGCTAGTTATAGAATATATTTGGATTTATATAAGTAACTTTGTACATCATTTGTCTCTAACTTATACAGCTTGCTTAGTTTGAAACTAGATGGCATTGTCTGAAAGTTGGGACACATTGTAATAAAGCAAAAATCATGCATAATTACGTAAAACAGCACAAATCCGTGCGAAAAATGCACGACCCGTAAATATTAGATCAAACTGGCTCCCTAAGGCCGTTTCCACATGACGGGGCGTGTGCTCACATATAATAATCGCAGCGGAAACGCTGTCGCACGCGCGGCCCGCTGGAGCAAAGGTGTCAAACGACAAATTTCACGGAGCGACTGTCCTCAGATCTACCGTTTTGTCGCCTCCTAGAATCACTAACGTGTCGCACTATAGCGATCTATTATACATTTTTATTTTTTCATAAGTGTATTCAAATTTTAGAACAATGTTTTACGTTCCATAACTCTGTCCTTATCACTATTCACACAGAGAAAAAAGTAAGGTTAAAAATTAAAAAAAGGATTCTATTGCCTACATCAAAGTTAGCTCGCCGCAGCAAAATTACTAGGCTAACAGGAAAAACAGAATCTAACGCATCATCAACGAACGATCAGCAAGTATTCGAAACAGCTGTCAATTACTGCGCGCAGCATCGTACAGTAAAGCGCTGGGATTAGATTCCAATTGCAGACGCATCTGTTCACTAATGAAGGCTGGCACGTGCATGTACAGTCACCTGACACCGTTCATGTGGCCCTGGTACTTCGACGGCTTCTACGATCACTAAAAATGTATGAGCCGTATTGAACGTTGACAATGTGGCTCATAGACGAAAATTAAAAAGTTTGCGAGTCGTCGCACGTTTGGTCAGTAAGTTTTTGTTAAACGAGTTGTGGCTTCGATGGCTTTTGTTGGTTTGGTATTACAGAAAATGTAGATTGCATTGGTATTTTTTGATCATAAGTATATTACTAGTTATAGTTAACACTTATAGAAATAAATATAAAAAACCGATTAATTGCCGGTCAGACTTGAGACTTTGAGGTTTACGTCGGTCGTTAGATTAATGTGTGTA
Organism: Trichoplusia ni; assembly: GCF_003590095.1. Taxonomy (NCBI): domain Eukaryota; kingdom Metazoa; phylum Arthropoda; class Insecta; order Lepidoptera; family Noctuidae; genus Trichoplusia; species Trichoplusia ni. The sequence continues at coordinate 13,659,735 of NC_039483.1, forward strand.
ACAATCTACATGCTATTAAGGTTCAAGAGATACACCCTGGTACCGGACGGACAGCAGAACCTCAGAAAATAAAAATCGGACATTTTTATTTTTTTGGTGCGCAATTCTAAAAATCACATCATATACGATTTGTAATGACTATTATTTTCTTCTGATCCAACATAAGGTATTGAACTCAGCATTATAATAAAAATAAAAGGTTTGTAACAAAAGATTTTTTTGACTGACACATAATAGTTGTTTCTATTACTACTGGAAAAACTAAAAAACCTTTTAACAAAACGATCAATGATCATAATACACCCGTTACACTAAATCGATTAGGAAACTTGTTTAATTCCCAAAATGTAGGAAATAATGTGATTTTTTCCGTTTAGCCCTCCAAGTACCGATATTAACCGGAGGGAATTACTATAAACATCGAGAACACTAGTCGTAAACACACGTATAGAGAAAATAAGTATACGGCCTAAAATAAATTGTTAGGGCCTTGTGCTACTCAGTAATGGTATTAGTTTAATAGAAGGAAGTGAATTAAAAAAGGCTAGATGAGTTTTTGTAAGTAGGTATAGGCCGCTAATAAAACAAAAACCATTTTAAAAAGAAACGAAACTTTTTGTGTGACCTTCTTTGTCGTACGATATTGTTTCTTAGTTTTTCATTTAACACTATTCCACATTCGAATTACAAATAATTTTATACAAAATAAATGAATCCTGTATAAGTGAACGACTTATATAATGGTGTATAAAACAGCGATACAGTAATGTACAGAATAGATTTACAACGCAATAAATGTAGAACTCAATTTGCCAACGTATTTAAGCATCGCATATTAAATGAAAGTCGGCAAACAAGATGTTTCCTTCGAGTCAAATCGAATATGTATTTATACGTTAGAAATTGATAGTCTATTAACCAACACAGACACATCACTGTTACTGCAATATCATTAAGCGAAGGAGGCTGTTGCTTAGCTTACGACACGTAAATTGACTTAAGTATTCATGGCCTGATGAATAAATGATAGGAATGAGCCGGGATGCGATCGAATCAGGCCCGATTTCAATGACCGGAATAAGTTTCTCAGGGGTTCACTCCGGCCGAGGTCCGACTGTTATCTAACTCGCTCGGTACGGCGCACCTTCGCGCGGAAATGGGAATGATAAACGTACCGTAACTTGCCAGTACCCACTCAAGTCAACAGAAAAATTGCGTTACGAAAATACAAAGTATAGTAACAAAGAATAAAAAAAAATAGTAACACACGTAAAAAGATACTTTCACAATGTAATGCTCACTCATATTTCATACATAAATTTTGCACATGCGTCGGGGAATAACACAAAGCACACGAAGGCTTCTTTAAATATTCCTTTCCTTCATAATCAAAGTGCTGCGTTTGTAAGATAAGAATTCCCTACGCGCCGAGATGCTACCCTGTGTGCGAGAGAATCGTTACAACAACAAATTATTTTACTGTGTTATATGTCATAAATACTTTGACGAATACTCGCGTAGTACTGGTACCGTGCCTCCCTAGTCTCATGTTTATCAACATACAAGCTTTGTGTGAGTTGAATAAAAAGAAGCCCCGAAATAAATTAACGAAAATTAACACTAACTTTTATCGAACTACTACCAAGAAGGATTCTTAGATCTTTAGATTCACATTTCTCAGTTAGTCAGGATACATACAAGGATACATTACAAGGTCTAAAGGTAAGATCAACATTTAAACGCATACATTATTCATAAAGACTAAAACACGGTTTTATAAAACTTCTGAAGTAGACAGGAGCGTACACAAACCTCATGAAAAGTCTGTTATTATCTTAAAGAAACTCTCAATTTCTTTTGTACATGTAAGAGCTTACGAGGGATGCGTGGAAAAGTTACTTAAAAAAACGTATATAAACAGGAATGTCGCCCCGCGGATTATTTAAAACAACCCGTGAAATTTCAATGAATATATTTTTAAACGCGCAGATTAAACCGAAAAAACTTTTTGTATTTGCTTAGGTCTTCACAACTGATGTTACTGGATTGCGAAAGTTCGAGGATGAGCATAAAAATGCTCCTGTTGGGGGAAAGAAAAGAAAATCAGTATTAAGATTGTCGCAATAACCGGGAGTGTGTTTTTGTTACGACAAAGTTCTTCAGTAACTAGGTAATGCCGGAATAATGACTGCTGTACAACGTTTTATGACTTACGTCACAAGTACATTTTAGCTTATAAGGGTACGCTTGTTATTTTATTTAATATTAATGTCATTGATGTTTTAAGTGCGGTTTGAAACACCTTTTTTACAGTGAAATTATACTGCAGTTGAGTGAAGTTAATTTTGAACTTAAGGATACAAGTTCGATTCCCGTACGGGATATTAGTTGTTTTATATATAGGATTAGTTGAGTAGAGGTTTAGCTCATTTGTATGTATTATAAAAGAGGTACAAACGACTACAAACCTTTTTAAATAGCTTCTAAGCATGTTCATTAGGCTCTCATTCATGTAAGAACGTTTCGAGACGATAAAAAATGCTAAAGAAATATTATTTCGTTTTACCATTTTGTCCAAAGTTGCCAATTCATGATAGGACTACAGTTAGCTAGATGGATATTATCTATTCATCGGAGACCCGAGCCCTCCCGACTACAAAACAGGATCACTTGCGAACGAAAATGTATTGAAATCACAATGTAACCTGGGGCTTTTGTCCATTCAAAATATTTTTATGCATTAAAAATATCTTAGAAATGTTTATTTAACAATAGCGTTTAAAAGAAATTACTTATTCATGGCACGTCTGAATTTTCCTTGCTTTTGTTAACGGCAGGAATCGATTCGTTTGCCGCCGTGTAATTTGATAGCTGATGCAACTGAAATTGTATGTTTTTGACGTTGTTGTACTTGCTAACTTGAAGTAATATTTAGTTTTGCAATTTCCAATATTCTCGTTAGGAATTGCGAATGATTAACAAACATGTACCGTATTGTTCAGTACAAATACAAAGCGAGTATTCACAATTCGCGTTTGTTAGAACGAATATTTGATAATGGAACATGCTCTTCTGTAAACTTCGATCGTCTGCAGTGATTTTATGTAAAAGTGTTAATTTAATCGATACCGTAGAATAAAATAATGAACTGACGGGACCCGCGTCCATAAAACAAGATTTTATCATACCGCTGGGAGAGACACGTTTTCGAATATCGTAATAAAAAAGTCACAGATGTCAAATTTATGACGTTGGACCATTGTAAAGAGATTAAAAGATTTACTACGGTAGAGGGTGGCTACGAGCGTTACGTAGCTCCAGCGCTACGCTGTAAGTTCTACAAGAAAATAAATTTAACAAGTCTCGTAACGTTGTAATCTACTACTAATTATAAATAGGCCAACTTTGTTGGATTTAACTAGAGCAATATTTATGTTAGAAAATTTAAACTTACGAGTTTCGTTTACAACTATGTTGAGTATCAAAACATTAAAGGCATAAGTAATTATAACTTGAATCTTATTTCAAATTTTTATTTATGTATCCAAATAGTAAACACGAACTTTAAATTACTTTGTAACTTACCAGAGTTCGGGAAATCAACAGAAAAGTGTACATACCTGAAACAAAAATACAAGTTATGAAAATACGGTAGCATTTAAATTGATATAATTATTCGAAATACAGCTGTTCCCAGAGAGTGCCAGCTAAGTGCAGCAATTAATAAGTGATCACGATAAATTAAAATATCAGCAAATTCGTTGTTACTTTCGTTTTAAGCGCACGTTAATGTTGGCGTCAAACTCGCGGAATTATGAAAAATATATTTCCCTTGGGGTACGCGATGCCTTATAAATGTCCGTAACTTGGTGAATAAATCACGGTAAGCGCTAACGCCGCCAAATAAATAATTTTCTTTATTCATCAAAATTAAAAGGAGCAGTTGACAAAGCGACCCTTAATTAAAATCCGATTTTGTTCTCGACTATGGCGGTGGTTCGATCATCAAGTTACCGCGGCTCTGTTTGCCCGCCGGCAGTACGCAACAAATACCATTATTGAAGTTACTCAGTTTCCTTCCCCTTTCTGAGCAGTTATATTTATTTTTGTTAACCCTACTTATTTTCATGGACCGAATCTGTCAATATCGAAGGATTATTGATGTATTCTCACGTTGTTTTGAATATGTTATAATGTTGCGAGTTTAGATACAATGTGCGTGTTACCTAACATTGTGGAATGGAAATGAAGATTTTGTAGTCCCACATTACCTATACATCACTTTTTGGCAGAAATATGTTATTCAACGGTGTATTATCCATGTTAGAACTTAGCGAGGTACAAAATATTTTTAAGGAGCTTCTGTCGAGTTTCATATTTCGTGAGCAACAGTAAACCCAATATAAGAGGAAAATTGAAATTAAAGTACTTTCATAGTTATTTTTTTATTTTAAAAGTACCCTAGAGCAGTAACTTGCTAGAGGTGCATTAGCCGGCGCTTTCGAAGCCGGCGAGGAGATTACTTAATGGTCTAAACCAGACGCGGACTTGTACGAAAAACGATGAAATAAAAAAAGTAAAACAGTCAGGTACCTAAAGGTTTGTTTTGTGTCGAGAAATACTAAAATGTAAGTACAACAATAGGATTAGTACGCCCGCGGACTGCACGAGATACGTTTGCTTTATTGTTTTTATGTCGAATGCGAATGGAAGTTAACGTAAAACGTTTTCTAACCTCATTGTTTAGAAATTAATCAACTTGTTGGTAACAGTAAAAAGATTATGCATTTATTGATAATTAATTTAGTGAACCTGAAATGTTCACAAAAATGTAAAGCATATGAATATGCAAAAATAAATCCTAAAACTCAAGTCAATTTATATACACAGATAGTATAAACATGGCATGGAGTGTAGGCAGCATTAATCTAACTGGTTGTATATGTTTAGCAGTAAAAGATTTATTTGTAAACGGGTGTTCCGTACAAGTGCACATCGAGTTTTCAATTACACAAAGTGATGGCCACAGTGTAGCGGGCGTACCGCGAAAAACGCCGCCGCGGTCAGGCAACCTGACCGATTGCACACCGCTCACTCGAGACCACTTCAATCCCGGCAAAATCAACACAAACAATCACAAAATAAGGTTAGTTTTCCAACGCTCGCATCGCTGCATCTACGAAAATCGAGGAACAACTCGTTTTCGAAAGGTTGAAGGAAAACTCGATCGCTTTTCCAGGGGGAAGCTCTCAGTGGTTTATTGCGTTATTACCTGGACGTGTCTGCCGCGTCGGGACAGCCGCAATTTGGGGAGAAAAGAACGATATGTTGCGAGGAAAGAGATTTTATAGAGCTCCAGAGCAACGGCTCCGGAGAAAAGACCAAGCGCCCGTCTCACTCCACGCCTAGCGTAATTTTCTTTGATCGAAAACTCTACAGGACACTACTTCAGTTTTTATTTTCATCCAATTCAATATCGTTGAACGGTTTGTAAGACACGCTTCGGAACATTTCCCACTGGTTTGCTTGTTCTTTTTACTTCACGTTTGGTTTGGTTCGTTTATTTTGTTCTCAATATTGTCGGGGTGACAATGTTCGCTCGTTTAAATCTTTTACCACTTTATATTAGTTGTCAGCTGAAGTACATCCGTAAATATATAAAGCGCGTTATCTCTGTGAACGACTCAATGATGCAATCATAAAACTCGTATAACACATCGTTCACGACAATCCATAAGCCATCTACACTGGTGTCGATTCAATAAAAAAGTAAGATGTGACCAAAAATTTGTTCCAATAATCGAGCGACAAAAACTGTAACTACGTCTTAGGGCCAATGAAATAAGAGTAGATGTCCATAAAATAAAATAATAACTGGTCAATAAAATCTTTCGGGTTTGGGGCAAATCTGTCAAATACGTCTGGCGGACGGTATAGGGGGATAAGAAAGATGTCGGAGGGTGGAGCGGGCGCCAAGTGGTCGGAACTTGATCTGCCGCAGATCGCGATGGCAGTTACCATCAATCGACAGGTAATTGGGGCTACGTCTGCCTAATGATGACATTCAAGTTCAGTTTTTGTAATACATACTGAAGGAGTATTTTTTACCAACTAAAAACCTAAATATTAAATACCCTAGTTTTACGTTGAATGAATAGTTTTATTTCAAGTTTTCATCCCAATAGATTATTATATTTTAAACGTATTTTGAAAGCCTTTTGTCAAAACAAATTAATAAATCCACACCCGTCACACATAATACTAACAGTTTTACGATTCGTCAATACACCCAACTTTTTGTGAACGTTATTTTACCAAAAGTAGTCCCATCCAAAGTTTCCGACACATGAATGAATAAAGGAACATCGTAAAAAGAAGGTAAAATGGCACGACAGATGACGTAACTGGAGTTTGCGATGAACAAGAACCACACTACAATAATACATCGCGAAGTTCCCCAAGTCAACGTCGTGCTAATAAATTATTTACGAGCCGAAGGTTGATTGATAGAGAATGCTATTTACCTTCCCAGTCGTGAAATAAAGACGTCCACAGCCATTACTTATTAACGTAGGCCGGATTTAAAAAAGGTCGTAGACTCAGTGAATCAGTTCTGATTTTCATGTGAGGCCAAGTTACTTTAATTGGATAAGTCATTAGCAACAACGAAGCATGTAAATAAAGCATAAACATTAAGCTGGGTACTAATTTACGTATGATGTGATTTTAAATATATGTTTTGGGGAGTCCGAGGGTAAGGGAAAACAATAGAAGTGTGATATTATTTTGCGATATACACTCGGTAGTCGTAGGGCCCGTAAAGTTAACGCCAGTGGGTCCTGTAGTGGGTAATAGTGCGTTTGGGAGGCGAGCACGTGACCAGCGTCGCCTATGTAACGTTGGCCATCGATATCACATTTATCGCAGTTAGCTATAACCTCTTATACCATAGTAAAAAAACAATGCTTCGTATTAAGTTCTGTGGTGCTAAAAGTTAGAGATTTTTGTCAATCAATCTGAGACCGATATTGGGCACGACAGAAAACTTTGCTAATAACACATATTAAAGCCAATAATCTACTTAAATAATTCAGATGCATACCAGTTAAAAAAGTACATATAAGTGACTGAAACTAACCGCAAAACCTCCAACAACTTTTAAAAGCAACTTGAGATAATTTCTCAGCATGTTTAGTTAAAAATAAACTCGCATAGGAATCAATGTGCGAGTTCCCGGGCTGGCTTGTAACAATTGAGGCGGGAAATTGCCGACTTGGTCCGATCCGCGCAATAACCCCCTTCTCATTATGCAGATTGCCCCTCGGCTCACATATGCACGTACACTAAACATCTTACCTCAGAATCTCTACCACGAACTTATAAAGTAAAACTTTTGGACTGTGGAACTGAGATAGCGCTCTACAAAGCGCATAGTTTTGTCTTGCTTCTACAACTGCAGCAGTTTCAATGTAAGATGTCGTGGTACAGGGTCAGTCCACGTGTTCGCATCATCTACATTTTTACAACGTGCATGTCTGAGACGTGAAACTTTTAAATCTTTAGTTGATGAATAATGTTTGTGTAATGCGAGCGCTTATGCATTTTTACTGTTATTTTTGAAATGTCATGATCGCGTAGTTTTACAGCAAGAAAATAATTTACTTATATCGAAGACAATCTGCAATACATTTCTGCTTTCAATTTATTGGCTAACATGTCGATGAGTGTTAAACCTGCAAATCTAATCTGTAGAATTAAATTTAGCCAATTTTTTTAAACTAAATAATCAAGCATCATAAAATAAGTTCAATTTAGTCTCCACTGCGCTTTTTATCTCAAAATTATTTGTTTGTTGTCATGGTTACCTGGTTTCCTCATAAACCATAAAGTACAGTAGCACACAAAGTTACTTAACTTTGTAATAAGTGTATCGTCGTCGACATAATCTGCATAATTGGAAGTCGTCGTAGGATATTGCGTCCACGTGAGGCGGCGCGCAATTTTCTGCGTCATTTCCTGTGAATCGTCCACTCGGATGGGCGATTCGACGCGTGCCTACCCGATGCTTAACTTTATCGTTTAATTGATACAAATACCGATACAATGTAAACGGTATCTTGGAGAATTCCTCATCGATTACCGCTTGTCTTTTCGACAGTACCTACCAACGACGTTTTTTTATTGACACGATACAAATGACGATCGTGTTGAAATACAATCAATTTCGCATATGTTTTTCCATTACCCAGGTATGTAAGCCGTAACACAAACAATTGATAACATACCTACACGTAAAGGGTACCGAGATCATAATGTGTTTGTTTAATTAAACAGAGTTCCAAGCAAACGTCAGTTAAATTGTTGGCAGATAGGAATCTGTGCCCTTTGATTACATTTCACTTGTCCGCGATTTACTTCCTCAGAAATTGACGTTGAAATATTTTAATGAATTATCTAAACATTTAATCTATTTGTGTTATGAATTTGGTAGATGTAGGTATTCGGAGTTTTGAAATAGATCGTCTTGTTTATTGGTGTTAGCGGCTTGGTAACGAGCATACTTCAGCCATGTTTAGACTAAATTGGATTAGTTATTCACAAATTCATGACCTAGAATTGTTTCAGGCAAAAGTAAGATATAACAATTAATGTTCAAAAAGTTTACTAGACAGTAGACAGTATCACCTAACATATAAAATTCTCGTGTCACGGAGTACGAAATTGAACGAACGAATTGATTGAATTGAATTGTTCGCATATTGTGTAGGACTTAAAATAGGACAAAATTTATTTTTAAAACATGGATATCTTTTTCTTTTTTCCGTTTTTAGTCAATGTATTTTTTTACAGATATTTCTTTACGTTTGCTGGGTCAGCAAGTTATTTATATTGTTTTACTATCTCATTCAAATCTGTTATCCACTTTTATACGATATTTAAGTAACATAATTGTCTACGTTTAAACCAACATTTTCGAGACAATTTAACTGAACATTTACCCAAAAAATGTAAAAAGTCCAAAAAACATTTTTATATCAAATCTACATTTGATTTATTTCGGATTAGTACTAATTACTTAGGTACAATCTACCCTGGATTAAACGATTACGGCATCCAGTCATTTTGAAATTACGCGAAGCCTTAAAATAATTCCCTAGCTCAAGACTATACAAGGTGTTACGAATATTAATTTTAATATTTTTTTATAGAAATTAAAATATAATTTTTAAACATTTCTTAAGAAAACTACAAGTCACTAAAAGAAATAGTAAACACTACAATACGATAAAATACTCCGATATTGGTATTTTTGTACTAATGTTCGTCGTTTAATAATATTTTGAATGATAACAATTTATTTGACTTTTTTTTTAATCTATTCTCAAACTACTTAATTCTTTAAAATAATCATATTCTAAGTTAATCACGTCGAGGGACAAAAATAAATTTCTAATAAATTACCCATGATAAAACCAAAACAAAACCTAACTGAATAAAACACTAGCAACTTGTATGTTTTTGACATTAAATTAAATTTTAAATTATTCAACAAGTTTTTATGTAAACAACATTTATTCGTAACAGAAGCTTTCGTATATAGGTAGACAGCTAAGACGTTGTGTAGGGTTATACAGCATGTTGTTTGTTTAATTATAGGTGACTTCTGGTGAAGGAGGCGTCAATCAACTTAGGCAGAGGTTTTCGATAGAATTGTTTATTAGAATTAAATAGAGCTTTGATTATATGTAACGTTATTCTATGTTGACTTAATCTTAACCATTTTAAGATATATTTGTAATTGAAACTTATAAGAGTACGGCTGTATTTGTATATTGAGATTGTAATTGTATGGTTTTTTAATTGTATTATAATTAAATAGCGCTGTAATAGCCAACATATTGTTTGATAGTCACCACATGAATGTTTAGATCAATATACAAATAATTGTTAAAAATAAATATTTAAAGGACTTTGTTGTAAATTAACAAAGGCTTGCTCAATATCAAATTACATTCAAAATATCAGATGAAGATCCTCTTCCTAATGTCCGTATATCGTCACAATCTGTTTTTAAGTTAAAAACGCACGAAAAACATTCAAAACACATATACCGCACAGACACATACGATCGTTATAAATATGTCCCACTTAGCAGCTCACCTAGACCTAGTAACTCTAAAATGCCTACATTCCGCGCGATACGATCGATGCGTCGCCCGTCGCTCATCACACGACACGCGACTTGCCGTGCAAAACCACGTTTTTTCATCCGATGAAAGCCCCTATTTATAAAAGTCTAGAATATTTTCAACGGACCACTGAGCGCTGTTTTTGCTCTGCGTGCACTTGAGATGCATTTCATGTTAATTGAAGATAGCTGTGTTTTTTTAAGTCTTTAATCCGCAATTAAATTTGGTTCGGAATATAAAATATGTTATTCATTTTTTACTTGTTTTTATTGTACTAGAAACTTGTTTTTTTTTTGTCCAAGACAACTACAGACATATTTTATAATGTTCTAGAAATATAACTTAATTATTTAGCAATTACATTTTTTTAAGTTATAATTTCTAATCTTGAAGTGAGTTGAATATTGATTGCAATACAAACATAAATTACATGTAATCCTAACGTGCGTGTTTCACTATCCCCTATAATTTTATATATTTCATTACGGACATAAGTTACAAGTAATCTAGAACAAACATTGGACAACACGCACACAACATAATTTTCTATCCAATTTCAAATCGAATACAAATACTCATACAGGTACAATATAACACGAATAAACGTTCACATCAAATAAATGTTGCCGCAAAGGAAATGAAGATTTGAAAAGCAGGTGTCCAAGGATTACTAGAAGATGGGGTCACGTCCGCACCTGAAATGCGATGACAATGCAATCGTGGTGCACTGCTAACGTATTTCTCTACATAATCCCCACTAATCGACCTTACAACGAGATGTGAGATTAGGCTGGTCGCCGGTGCAAAATGCTTTTCACCCCTGGTTCAAGGAATATACATTTCCAGTATTTTTTATCATTCAGAGGTAAAAAACATTTTTCTTAATGACTATTATTTCACATGGTCTTAACTTATATTGTTTCTGAATTGTGTTATGAACGTTTAGTTAAAATTAAGCCGCAGAGAAGATTACGCTTAATTATAAGACTGAAAGTCAACATTAAATATTTAACAAACTAAACCGCATCACGCTAGGAATGTAACCATAAATTTAAAATAAATTGAGCTTGTTTTAACTAACAACTTTTTCGAATCCTAATGCAGAAACTTGTTACGAGTAAAATTTAAGTGTTTACGCCAGAACATTAACCGGATCCGCGGAAAGTTTATCTTAATTAATCTTTTAAGCTATTTAGTCAAAGAGAAGTAAATTCCGTTGGCCGCTTTATTGAATTCTAAGTCCGGAAAGTTGGCTTAAATAAGAAAGCATCGATACCCGACGTCTGAGCTCCGCGGTAGTCTTTAAACGATTCCCTAACTTAATATAAACTTACAAGATTGTCTAGTTCCAACTTCACTGGATTTTCTGTTATTTTTTGCAAACAAGGAAATAACTCAACAACTCAGTTCATTGGAATGTCTATTAATAGGTAGTAAATAATTTTACGCGATTAAAATCTTTCATAAATACACTTAAGATATTTAAAAGTACGCTTGCAGTAATAAAATATTATGACGTTTCTTAGACTGACGTTATAACTCTGAAGAACGTAAATAAAATTAATTCATTTTTTTACGCGAGTATATCGTATTTACTTTATTAATCACAGCGCGCATAAAAACCTTCAGTCTCAGTCTGACTAATCCAGCTTTTATTAACTTTTTGTCAAAGCTAGATTTCTAATTTAGATGCAAATGTTCCTAAGTTTGGACGCATGCTATACTGGGTTTTATGCGAGCACATTAGGGACGAGAATGCTACTGTAAATTTTATATTCGAATGAAAATCGTCGATTATTCATTCGAGTGTTCGTACGGCGAATTAGTCACGTAAATTACCATTGTAAATAGTCGTCGGAGGTAATAGCGAATATTGAATTATAGATGAAGTATTGGCACGAGATGAATCCAGTTTTTTTTTGTGTTGAAAACCCTGAGGGAAATTCCCGGCAGCGTTGCGGCTGCGAAGCCTTCAATTTATGCAGGGAGCCGCATTGGCGTCTATCTGGATGACAATCTTGACATACGGGAGGCGGATGAACAATGCAGTTTTGTAGCCCCGGTACGTACCTGCAGCGCCAATATTTGCATTCGCCCACCATTTGAGTGACTGTCTCAACGGATATTATTAGCCAAACAAATATTTCAGCGCAAACAATGCGAATCATAAATGTAAACTGTTTATTCACAAATAAACGCTAGGGACCTCGAGATTTAACAGAACATTATTCGTGCTACCCTTAAATTTCTGAACTTTAAAATTTATTCCAAATTCATTACAACAACACCAAAATTATGGCTCAATCAAATCAACAAAACAGAGAATTTAGGCAAAACGGGATAGGGTGGCACAAATGGAAAATATGCCTGGTGTTTGTGTTATAAACTCGGCCAATCACGTTGGCGCTGGCACAATGTGGGGCTAAACGGCACGCCAACAAAAGAGCCGTAAAGAATGGGCCGCCGACACACTCTCGCTAATAAAATAGTTCGGCGCAACAGGTCGCCGTGGCCCGCTCGCTTGCCAATACAATAGCAATAGCACCAACTATGAGTGTGTATCTGTGATTCTCTGTACCTTTTGCGAGTGTAAAACACTACAGATAGATGGTGTATGATATCGAGTTTGTCGTGAGTTGCTTTCATACGGATTGCGGTTTTATGCGATTGTGCGGCGTTTGTATTTTATAGAGATGGGGATTATGTTTCATTTGATTAATTGTAATGCACTAACGCTTGTAGGAGACAGTCTATATAAACTTAACTAGCGCATGTAGATACATGTTTTAATCGTCATTGAAGACTGTAATATTGAAGAGATTGAAGTCCGTCTGTCTTTTTATCCGTCACCATGCTGTATCTTACGAAACCATGATAGCTAAACATGAGAAAATCGACGTTAAGCAACGAATGTAACGGTCGGAAATTCTTCGGTAGGTGACTAAGAAACTTTTGCCAAAAACATATTTTCGAACCAACCGATTTGTTTATTTCTGTGTCGCAAGTCCGACTCACGCTTAACCTTTTTTGCAGTTATCATGTATGTATTCTTGACACTTAATTTAGTTCATATATGAGACTATTAATAACAGCAACAATAGCCTATAACCAGCCCCTCTGGGCCGCTGTATCGAGCCACGCGATCGAGTGCTCTTCACGTGCAAGCATTGTTTTATCGGACGCACTCAACAGCCTTTAAGATAGGTTATATTTTGATTAAAAGCACTCATTCAAGCAATTGGTGCTTGAAACGTGTTGGTTCTCTGCTTTATAGTATGTAGGTAGTACTGCTACTTAATAAATAGACTTAATAAAACTTGGTGGTTGAATACCGAAACGTTTATATGATACTCAATATTGCCCACGACTTTGTCAGGATGGTTATGAAGTTGTTTCAGACGATTTCTATTTTAATAATCTTTGTTAGGATAAAAGACAAATAAAGTGTTACATTTCTCTGAGCTTACCAAAATGATGAAGCTTGGAAATGGTGACAATCAGTTCAATAGTTCGTTCAGAAGTAAATGGATTTAAGAACTTAAAGTTTAGTTTAATGTATCCAATATTTTTTTATGTGATGGCGTTTTTGAGCTACGTTGTTTTCTTTACTTTAATACTGACAAACGCAAAGTTAACCACAACTCGTCAGCTACAAGAAACGAGAGTGAGCACAAACTACAACGCAAACAATCTTGTTGAATTCCACCTGTACGTTAACTAAGGCCATTTACAGGACAACAAGAAAGACGGTCGCAGTGAGCTCCCTAATTCCCGGCTCGCGTGTACCTTGCGGTCTCACCACAGGATTTACAAGTTTTCTTCTATTGGTCCAAATGCTTATTTCTGTTAAGGTCCGCTACGACTTACACAACTTTCACTACCGTGTTTTCACAAAGTTACCTCACAAACCCTTTGATATTTTGTCGATTTGTGGTTTTCCTTCTTGTGCCAACTAACACAAGGAAATTCGCTTGTTGAATAAACTTATCCTCACAATATCCATTGTAACGTTTCGGACCCCTTTCGAACTATCTGATAACTATTTAGAGGATCAATAAAAATGTTGTTGCTTGTTTTAGGACGATCCATCTATCAGTCGATAGCAAATCTTTTAAATATCTTTGTGCAATGTTACTCGGGCGTATAATTGGACAAGTTTAATGCGAGATGAAAAGACATGCTTTAATTTGTGGTTCAACAAAAGCGGACGATGTTTAACGTTCAGCCGCAGTCGACAAAGAACAATCTATTAAACAAAACAGCGAGTACATTGGGTGGGAAAGCGTCGGTAAGTGAGGAGAGACAAAACTTGAGCCGGCGACTAATTAGCAATACAAACATGAATCAGAGGCTATTAGTTGTAATTGAATTGTCGCCGGCGGCGAAGTTGCCGCCGCGGCGAATTTAAATATCGCGCTTTACGAGGTTTCAGTACTTTTGCCCGCTGGCTTATTATTTCGTAACTTATAATTGCAACTAGCGCAGCTATTTTCCTTGTTGATTTTTGTGTTTGTTGTTTTCTTTCACATAAATGTCAGGTTAAATTGATCGATAAGAGCTAACAATGACTTCAATATGCATGTAACAAGTTACATAAGAATTTATTTTCTTAATTACTAGTCAAAAATAATGGGAATCACATAACAATGAGTGTTTCCGTGTTTTAATAATAACCTTTATACGAATTGTGAGTGCGCGCGGTTACCAAGTTTATAAAACGAGTATTTCCCAAACGCAAACATGTCATTCAATTCGAACATTGAATTTCAATACGGTCATTGTTTTCGGATCGACTAATAAATATTCATAGCAAACAAATGACGCTAAATTACTGTGGCAACTTCGGCCAATTCGAAGCCCTTTTGGCCGCGAGTCCGCGACCATTTTTCACTGAGTTTTTCATAAAAATAATCCTGTCGTTGCTCCGTGGAAATTATCTCCCCCATTGACTAACATTTTTCACGGCAAGTTTGACTTCAATCCATTATATTTTCCCACTTTTATCTCGCAACCTTCACGACGAAGTTGGATTGTGTTAATTGGGAGGTCGGACTTTTGTTACTACATTTTTTGTGACTTAAGTGCCCTTTAAAATTAATCACTTGATCCCAGCTAAATAGTTTGTGGTTTCTGTTTTATCTGCAATTAAACACAAAAATATTTTAAACGAAAGAAAGAAACAAATTAGGCTTTAAAGTACTAATGTCCTAATCATTCACGAGTTTGGATATAATCTTCGAGCAAAACACTCGCAATTTCCATTATCAAATTACAATACACTTCGAAACTTGGTAATAGGACACTTAATAAGTTTAAGGGCAGGAAACACTAATTATGTTACCCGCACTGGCCTATCTGCGCGCGTGCTAATTACTTCACATACGTCATACGGTACGTTTCACGACGTCACATATCTGAGCCATCTTGGCCCATAATATTCTCGTACGTTAGTACAAATTACAACTCGAATTTAATTTCCTTGTATCAACATTTGAGCTTTACTTATACCCTGTTCATTCGTTCTGATGTGCATTTTTAAGCAGACTCAACCACGAAGCGAAGAATTGGTAATTCGATTTATAAATTTTTAAGGATTTTTGAGATTGTGCCTTGTAGGAAGGAGAATAGGAAATTTATTTCACTCATTTATTATTAATGCTCGTGACGATATTATCATTGGTAAATTTAAGGATTTTTTTCTTGTTTTTTTTTTCATTTCTCAGTTCTCTAGTGGTGCGTCTAGTCCTCACTCCTGTAACTAAGAATTTATCTGTCAAACCTTTTATACCAGCGGTCTTTTTTTAAAGTCATTTTTCGAAATAAGTACACGGCGTTACAAGAGAACAGGAAAATGTGAAACTTAAGACGTCGGAAACTCGCGTCTTACGTTAATTCCAAAGACCTTACCGTCATTACCATTCAAATTACCAAATCGAATATGTCTCTAGAGAAATAAAATTTATCAGATAATGCTGAAAAGGCAGAAAACTTTGTTTTCACCGAAAATAGCCTCTAGACCTAATTCTACTTGTTCCATTGTATGTAAACGAAATGACCTTGGTATTATAATTCCATGCCCAGACAACATTACACAAGCAATTATTATTTGGCCCTTTGTTTGGGAAAATTCGCGTGAAATTTCCATAATCT
Organism: Trichoplusia ni; assembly: GCF_003590095.1. NCBI lineage: Eukaryota > Metazoa > Arthropoda > Insecta > Lepidoptera > Noctuidae > Trichoplusia > Trichoplusia ni. Next base: position 13,676,075 of record NC_039483.1, read on the forward strand.
GTACGTAGGTTTTATTACAGTTTTTATTCACGTAATTTGAATTTAATTTTGTAATGTAATGCGATCCATTGATCAATGTTCCTGCTTGTTGAACCGTTTAAAATCATTCCGAAATAGATTCTGTGTGAATAAGGAGGTTTGAGATTGAAAGGTTTTCTTTGAATTTGTGTAAAACATTTATTCTTATAAGCATTGTTTTAAATATTTCAGGAGTGTTAATAGGTTGTCAGATTAAGGCATTTTGAAGGGTCTGAATGAATGAACGTGAATTTGACCCAGTTCATTTGAACCCATCACTCAACGCAATCGAAAGAAAAACTATCCTTTAAAACTACATAGTGACCTTATGATTTTTTAATATAAGGAAATATTTCCCAAACCCAAAAGGTTACCAACAAATATTTACACATTTGTATCAATGTACCAGGCACGCAGAATCAAGAGGCGGTTTGTACGAGTTCTCAATACCTTGACTCAGCTAAGTCGGGATTAAGTTGCTTGTCGCACGCAGATTCCTCAGCTACAGACATTGCCATTGAAATTTACGGATTAAATCCTCTTTTGGTACCGAATGACGCGTTACGATTTATCGCGATTTATATACGGATAAATGTGAGTGGAAACTTAAATGTACGTAAAGCTGTTTACCATATTTACTCAGTTTTGGAAGAATAAATACAAAATTTAGTGATTTTCCAATACCTAAAAACTTAAAAAAGAATAACGCTAGGATTTATTAAAACCTTATTTAAAATTCTCGCAAAGTTATGTATAGTTATTATAGGCGGTATAAAAATCCTATAAATTAAAGTGTGTCTTAAACACTGTTTTTTACGAAGATTGACAATGTCAAAAACTTTTTCTATCTCAGAAATCGCTGATAGCTATTGAACATCCTCGAGGATAAAGATAAAAAACGAAATTTTCGCCTCCATCTACTAAAACTATAAGGCTCCCATTTCCTAAATCATGAAGGAAACTTTGACCGATTGGCGTAAACTGATATAATATTTATCCTTAGATTGGTTTTCCCTCAAAAAATAATGGCAACACATTGTTTGTGGACAAACATTATTCCGGAATCGGATCGGTTCCAATAAGGTATTTCAAGAAACGTCGCCGCGAAAATGTAACTCATTCCTTAGCACCACAACTTACAAATTGATACTAAGAATTGAACAAAAAGGTTTAAATATAAGTTAGTACCTTTATACACGAATACGTGAATTCCTAACTACGACATACTTTAATGAATAGATGTAAGAAAACTAGTCAAGACGAAGTGAATAGCCTGATGTACTTCTAAATCTACATTAGCACATACGTCTGAAACTTAATAGCAAACTTTAGTTGTAAGGGGCATGTTTTTGCAAACATAATGTGGGGACGGTATAAGGCCGTCTGAGAGGTTGGTCCTCCGAGTCTGACTTTATCTGATCTAGTCCTGGATTAATTAACTTAAATGCAACAAGTCCGAGTTTGCGCAGCTCTCGAGATAGACTGTCGCGTGTTTTATTATGGAAGCAGCTGAATTAAGTAAGTAGAGGTACCCAGGATTATATTACGATTCGTTATGGCGTCGAGACAGGATATTTGTATGCAAACTTTGTTAATAATTGCTTTTTGATGTGATTAAATTGAGGCAGATTAAATTGCAATAAAACTTACTGATTTTGGAATTTGATTGCTGCTTTTAAATGCCATCAAATTTGAATTTTCATTATTCTAAATTCAATGATGGTTTTTTTCTAACTTACAATACCAAATATATTTATTTTAATGTCGAATCGTCTCATTCAACTTTATTTTGCCTGTAGATAAAATGTTTGACTACCAACATTTTCTTATCTTCACAATTAATGTTATGTATAAGAGGCGTCTACCATTCAGTAGTCTGTGGCTTAATTGACTTAAAACGTAACAAGTCGCCGTTTGCTTTGCTGTAGAACACTGGCGTCGTGTGTTTTAATATGGAATTAAAAATAGTCGCGACTAAATTAAATGGAACCTTATGTAATCTTGTTTTAATAGTTTGAGAGTTTTACGATATTCTTAATTCATTTTTAAGATGTGAGATGTGAGTTGATCAATGACTTAAAAAATAAAGATATTGATTATATTACAACATGTCTTTTTACTCTCGCTTTCTATAGGATTTATAAACAGGAGGATCATAAGATTAATAGTGTTTTCTAAGATTAGTATAAACTAAATCTTTTTCTCTTACTATTTCTTCATTTTGACAGTCAAGATAACATTATACAAAAAGGGAACAATTAATTGGAAAGAGAAATCAGTGTCGTTGTATCGGATCCGTCGGAGGGACCGACGACGTCCGTTATTGGGACTCTGGGTTCCATGCTTTGACTTCCAACTAAAGTAGTACACACAAATGTATGCCTTACAGAATTGTAATAAGGGTGGGGTAGGGCGCAAGGATAAAGTTGTGAAGTTATACGGAAGCGGCCTAATGACGACATAGACTACAATAGCACGTGTAGCCCCTTGTTATTGGTATCTGACCTGACCGCTACGAGCGATTTGTCTAAATGAGATCCGTACCTCTTCTCCAATGCTTTGTTATTTTTTTTCGTACATGGCCCCTTTACTCGTGATGTATTGAGTTAGAACTGCTCGTTTTCCTTCATTTCACTTGATGTCTTAACTTTTTATTGTGCCCTTAAAATTACAGTCAAATGTAAGACGTTTTATCTCAGCGTCGAAGTTCTACAACAAATAGTTTTCAGACTTTTAAATGGATATAAACTATACGCATTTAAGCGTTAGTTTCTCGGTATGGAAACTCAGAATAGAAAGACATGTTACAACTTGAAATTATTTGCACGATTTATAGCCAAAGTAAATGATGATGTTTCTCTGAAATTAGGTGATATATTAAAGAACCTTTACCTAAACATTAAACTATAATGAAATAACGCTGTTAAATGGGGAAGTTTAAGGAACGAATGCCTTTGGGCCTAGATTTTGGGGGCAAGGTATTATGAGTCCAATGTCGTTACGATTAGGGGTTAAAATGGCTTTACAGTTAACAGTTATAGGTACCTGCGTCCACCGCAACTACCGTAATCCCGTATACCGGCGATTAATCTTCGTTCCGGCTCTCACGAGGTGGTTTGTTGTGGGTAAATTTGTGGGGTTCTACGATTTGCTGGCCATGGGCCCCGCGGGCCGAGTTCGTCATACATTAATCCTTTGTTGGTTTAATCGCCTCTTTTATCGATGCTAGATTATAGGCACGAAGCGACCTGCCTTCGACGTACCTACGCGACCTACACACATTGATACCTAATGGATTTGACGCCGATAATTATTAAGGTTGAACAAATAATTGAATGTCAATTTAGAGTGCGTCAAACCTTTTTGAGTTTGTTTACTTAAATAGTTTTGTTTTATAACAATGATTGAAGTCATGTCCCTTTAGATGCCAACATTAAAATTCGAGAAGTTACAGTTGTGTGCGTGATATAAATATTTGATCACATATCTTCGTACGTAAAACACACATTACCTGAGCATTTTTAGTAATTTGTTGTGTATCGTAGGCAAAGCGCGGAGGGCGGGCATCGGTGTCACGTGACGCCCCGCCCGCCTAATGTTTCACTCGCGTTACTGTGACAACTTCTACCTTTCACCAAATTGTATTTTCGTGTTCGGCCGAGTTTTCCTTATAAATACTGTCATTAAGACAGCGACACGGTGACAGGTGCTAATGTTTGTGGAAGTATCGAACCCATTTGTAAATAATGTAAACAATATGTGTTATGACATTTACTGACAACCCGCGGGATTGACATCGATTTTTACAATTCCATCGAACATCCTTTGAGGTACCGACATTGAACAATGAGACGAGGAAAAACTTATAATCCAATTTAATTCTTGTAACAATACACACGAATATTAAGTCCCATAAGTAGATTGATAAATTCTCGAGTAAATTATATAGCTCGATCCCATATGGTGGGGGTATTAAACGGATAAAGTATAAGCCCACGAATGATGTTAGATACGACTATAACGACAAGAACTTCCACGAATAAATTAGTAAGAGGGGAATTGTGGAGCGGGCAAAACGCTTGTTATCTCCATTCGCGATTTTACAGCTCCAAGGGAACAAAATCTTTGGAGTAATTATTCGAATTTGGAGTTTGAGGGGACGCTGAATAAAAAAGGAATGACATTTTTGAGGAAAAATGTTCAACGTGAATTTACGTACTCACATATAAGGTAAGATGAAACGTCAATGGAAAAATGTCGAAAGAAAATATTTCTGTGAGTAATGTTTATCAGCGCCGCTGAAAGGTGCCATTTGGCTTGTCCGATATCGCATCCGTAAAATATACATAGCTTATAACGGCGGCAAGTTTAAAATGAGCCCTAAAAGACGAGAGGAGGGTAGGCGCCCGGAGCGTCATTATGAAGCCCCACGTCATTTGTTTATTAAACATCCTGCGAGGTGGAACAGAATAATGGCACGGTAGACTTTGTCACGGCCGCTTTACCCTGAAATTAAATCGTAATGATGATGCGAACCTCACTCGCCGCCGTTTTCGGCTCCCCCGGCCCACAGTTATTAAGTCCCGTGTCGTCTTGAGGTCAAAATGAATAGGTTTTTTAAAAGCCCACCCGGTATGACAACTGTCATAGTTATGAAAGGAATCGCGTTGAGTGGTCTACCGAGGTTACATAGAAAATGAAAAAAAATACGACGGTTTTTCATACTTTGTAAGCGACACAATTTGTAACGAAGAGGATATGTTTCGACGACCTTAATTTACTAATAGGACCTGAACGATGAATGACAACGACCTCAAAGAAGTTCTCTGAAGTCATAGAAAATCCAGTTTGGTTTTATTTGGAGTTTCTTAAAAGGAGTTTCTATAGCTGCTTTAGTACGATACATTCGATATACATTTAATTAAATTTATTCCAAAATAAAAAAGCTTCATACCATACGTACATACCTACGATTCTTAGTTTCAGAAAACTTTTAAATAGGAAATTGAAATTATCAACAGTCCGTTAAGATTTATTCGGCTTCGACGAAAGAATTTTAATTAAAAAGTTGTTAGAAATATTCGCGAAGAATATGTAATCTGTTGTTAGATTAATTATTTCATAATTGGCCGTTAACTGTGAGCAAATTAGATACTTTGAAACTTTTTACGACTTTACATACCTATGTGTATTATACTATATATTTGAGAGTTCTGCTCGAATACTTCCAAATTAAAAATGGAGACCTGATTTCTACTATCTTTTCATTTAATGTAAATGTAAAAAATGATATTATAAACTTATAAATTATTAAGGATATAAAAATTTTAAGTTGTTGCGTTTACAAAGTGCTAATGCGAAACAAACAATACAAAACGTTTTCAGAAAATTCGAACTTTGCCAAAAATATACAACAAAAAGTTCAAAAGTCACTAGGAAAATGAACTCAAGCTTTAATTAATTTGTAATTTAATGGAGAAATTATGTTGCAAAGTATTTAAAAGCATCGTTAACCTTATATTTTAGTTTGGTAACGTTGCTTAATAGTACTGTCATTATGAGTTAATGACATTAATATAAATCTGTGCGGGTCTTTATTAAGGCGGTAAAAATAGAATATTACTACGTTAATAAAGTGCAGGCCCTAATCTGCGTTAAAACGGTTTTCATGACGCAACAGAGTTAAAAGAAAATAGATTTGACGCTAAATACAAAATATATGCTAAAATTGTTAACCTATTCACATGGATGGTTTGGCTCAGCGAACTAAATTTTAGAAAAAAAAATGTTTGGCCGGTATGAAAATATTTCCTCATTTAATTTTCATTAAACTATGGATTTTTCATTCGGAAAACTGCAATCGTGTTTTGTCAAATAGGTATTTGTTAAAGTAAGTTGATTTTCTCTGAGACCTTGACTCGATTTATTTAACTTAGTCAAAAACTCAGTGGGTCTCAGACATTCAAGAAAAGCGATTCATTTAAAACCAAACTGCATCTTGAAAAACAAAAACAGAGTAAGGTACTCGTCCGCGCCAATTATACTGGCGATGCATGCAAAACGGCTCGAATCAGAATCTCTAGTGCCGACCTGTGTCAGCAAGTTGGAGCACAAACATAAATTTACAACAACCCCCTCTAGGGAATAAGTGTGGAGTAATTTGCGAGCACACGAGCTTACTTCGTCGCGAACATTAACTATTAAATTCGTTGCATATTAAACTACAACCTTAGTGCTGTAATCCAGAACCACCTGAACGTTAGGTTCTCGCGAGGCTCTTCAATGCGTCTTACGTAACTTATGAGTTTTGGGCTTAACTGCCGTCGATATTGAACGAGTTGAGCCGTTTGATGCAATGAATACCTGATGTGCCAATATACGTACCTATGGAAACTGTTCACGTAAGTACGAACATGAGGAATGGGACGCTAGCCGTGGAACGGTGAACTCAAGTTCACAGGCCTTTGTAACTGTTCCAACCAACTTGTGTTAAGAACATAAGTAGCTTACACACACGCCAGTTTATTAAGGAATACGAAATAATAAATTGGAATCAAGAAACAATGAGATGAACCATTGAAGTCGAGGGTGCTAATCTCAGGTGATTCGACTGTTCTCAAAGAAAGCAGAAGTTATGTCGAAAAATACCCTCTTTGTTTCCGACAGGGAACAGGCCCACTCTGTTCTGGTCGAGAGTACGGAACCCCACTTGACACGCTTCATTTTTACCTTTTCTTTAAATTGAAACTGGAGCGAGGGTGCTCTTTCTATGCGCCGTGTATCAGCCTTCATTATGAATTAACAAGATTTTTGCAGAACATTATTTTATATTTTTAAACTGCCACCGTTAACTAGGCTGGCTTAAATTGCTGCTGTAACCTGCTACTCGTGTGTGGGGCATGTGTGATTAATGCTCGAGTTGGTGTAACGTGTACAAAACAGGATTTCTCAACACTTGCCAAATGATCGCTGACCGAAAAAAGTCAATTTAATACCAGTATCAGTGTTTTAGTGAGCACAAGTGAGTCGGGGAAATAAGCGGTTATGTAAGACACGAGGCTACATGCGCCGTGTGATTCTTGTAATCAGAACCGTTGTAAGAGCGGTCTTTGAGTAAATTATCATGATATTTCCCATAAAATTTCCCATGTTGGTGGATATTCTACGTGCATCGAGAACAACTTTTCCCATCGGGTGCGGTGCACTGCGGCCGTGGCAATGCACTTTCGCTGACCCCTTGCCTCCTCCCACGGCGAGCTTCTCGCTTGCTCTAGCGACTTTCTTCGTGCGCCGTCCTGCTCGCACGCGGCTGCGCCCGCGCTTCCCGGGTACCGAGGTAATAACATTCTACGACGCGGTACGCCGCCGTGTGGAACGGGTTCTGTCGATGACTTCCACGATTATTTGTATGAAAGACAATGGTCAGCGTGTATGCGTTTAAGAGGCTGCCATTACATGTTGGGAAACAGGTACCTTCTAAATAACACATATTTTAAAGAACATTAAAAGCCGCGCTGCTATTTTTATAATTTAAAATACATAAAGTTAGTTGCGAGCAAATTAAAAACCGTATGAACATTTTACCGTCGTGTCGTAAAATACTTATTCTGTTTAACATGCAGTAAAATCTCAATACTTGTTCCAGGTAACATGTTATACGTAAATAATATACGAACAGCAATCGGATTCAGCCTCAGTAAGCGGAATAACTTTCTTGGTTACGAGAGAGTCTCGACTGTCTTTGTTAACGCCCTATACAGTTACGCTTATCTAGTTGCATTCCAGGTGAATGATCTTCGCACACGATATTCTTAAAGTTTAACTCTCGAGACGACAAACCTTGACGACGTTACACTGAATTATATAATAGTTTTGCATACTCCATGCTTGAGTTTGAAAACAGTATTTATTCCATAATCATTCCATATGTCATGTGTTGAGCACCGAAAGTAGCACGAGCATGAGTCAAGTTTTTGATATCATGGAAGCGCACTGGTATGGTCGTGCAGTTTGTGAGTGATATTAAGTGTGCAATTGGGCGTCACTGATATTTCGACTTTATCTATCAAAAATTTAGGACGACATTCGTTAGTATCGCACTCGAGGGGACGTCGTTCTAGGCTTGCGAGCATATCGCCTAATGTGTTCCAAACGTTCTAAAGGGGACATCGCAGCCGCCGTATTATGACACGTAGGGCCCAGGATTTGGGTGCACATTCGATCGTGGGAGCATTGCCTGTACGAGGGAATGCGTCTGGCAACATTCCATCGCACAATGAGTAATTTAAAAATTCAAAAACTCGTCGAGGCTCAGCGTGCGCGAGGTGAGGCGATCCAACGAGTGCCGCTCTGCAATTGAGACTGTTATCTGCCTGCATTCTGCTACACAACATACATACATGCGAGGGAATAATCCGCGCCGCTGAATAACACGGTTACCTAAATATAAGCTCGGCTATCGAAACGTACGCTGCAATCGAATAGAAACGAATCGAAATTGTAACTACAAATAAAGCTGAGCGATTCGTTACAATATAACTTCATCTCTTATTCTATGAACATTCGAGCGGGAGCAGATCAGCGCGCTGCACCGGAAGGGTTTCTTGAATCTAATATCGGATGGAAGTAAAAAAGAAACGGGACGGTGGTACGTGAAACGCGATCTCATTGCTAATTGGTAAACATACGGCGAACAAATGGCGCGCGATCGTCCGAAGCTAGCTCCACTATTTTTAAATGAAATTCTTTCCACTCATATATTCCCAAGTACAATTACATCGTAGTCCAGTTACGTTGGTTTTTGGAATTCCCAAACAGGTTGTAGAATTTGATTGCAATTTAATTATTCAGCATTCATCCGATGGATATCATCGCACATGCCGATTTTGTCGAAGTGTTGTCATATTTCAATCACACTTTTGTCGTTACACAAATCTGTGTATCTGATGTCATATGAAATGCTACTTTTTTATTATATCTATTACAACAATATGTTCGTTTATACCTATATGTTATTTGCAAATACTTAAATGTAAAGAAATTAAGTTATTTTAGTAACTTATACATAAAAAACCTTAATAAGTGAATAAACTCATTTTTGGATTAAATTCAAGTAACAAGCAATGTTAAAACTTAAAAACTATAAATGATATAATTACAGTTATTAGTAATTATAAACTCGAGGTGTACGAACGAATCTTGAGACTTAACCAGCTCGAAAATGGTTCATCATTAGCAAGATAAACCTAGACCTAATATTATTTACAGCAGAGTTTAAAATAGCTTGATTGCTGCCGTTTAATTTCCCCGAGCTGAATGTTTGAGTAGGAACTTAAACCTTAGTGGGTGGTTTTTAAGTTTCAATTTAGCGAAACTTAAAAAAATGGGGGGTTAGCTGCAGGGAATATTGGACACTGAATCGGTATACGAGAGTTTAAATTCATTGGAGTAACATTTGAAGTTTTTCGCCGACGGTTGCAATGGGAACATGTTAGAGTGAGGTGGTAAAAACTCGGTCGTAATTAGTCTTTGGATCCGAACCGTGAACAGATGCGAGGGGGAGGGCTGAGTGCCCACGGAGGGCCGATGCGTCCGACTCTCACTGGCGAACTACGGTTTGCGAAGGATAAGAGAGATCCCGCAATGATTTATATTTTATTTAGTTCATGAGACTGCTAATCGTATTAATAACTATACTCAGATTTATTTATATTTTTCTTAATTATAATTTTCCTTTGTGACATTTACTAATATTTTTTTCTGGCAACTTCTTTCTCATAAACAACAATGTAATCATATTTTTACAACGACGTATAATCGTCAGTAATAATTCATGCTACGTAACACTACAGGAAACGAGGCATATGAAAGAAACTACAATTCTTGATAACGCAATATTAAGTCTTCCGGGAAAATCAGTGTACTGAAATTGGATTAAAAAGTAAAATAAAAAAATCGCAAGTGTAGCAGTCCGCAGAAAAAAAAACGCGGATAACTTTTAGCAAAGTACGACTCTCGCTTTGATACTTCTACAAGTATGAAAAAGTCTTGTTGATTAGCTCTTGGAGTTTTTATTTCGACGTATCTTTTACTTTTTTCGTCTTATTACGATTTTGAACAACTTTCGTGGTCCTTCAAGTTTTATAAAATAATATTAGGGAAACAAATTTGCTAACAAATAGACGATTCATTTGGACGTTTTGCTTTCGTATTTTTTTTTGGAAACGGACAAATATTACAATCTAAGACAATATTTAATCCAAGGACTTATGAAGTGGTACCCACCATAATACTCATTCAAATTTTGACAACCCTTACGAGAAACAATCAACTGAGGTTACTAATATTTTATTAATGAAAGAAAAAAATAGTAGTAAGAATATTAAAACACAATCCCACACCGAATTATTCTCTATTTAAGATTATCCATCACCTTACAATACGGGAGTCCCCAAGCAAACCGTAACATAGCCAATAATACAGCGTGTTCACAATTTAACTATTGCATGATAGAATGGTGATTTGAGGGCCAGAGTGAACACGATAACTTTTGAAATGGACTCACCGTATCGGACGCTGTGTAGCGCCCGCTGCTGCACTCAAGTAGTGAAGATTCACTCACCTGCGAACAAAGAGAAATATTGTTACAGCCAGTTCGTAAACCGATTCATGGTTTGGGTTCCGTACCGATTGGGGAAAACGCGTTTTTTTAGAGTTTCTGACCTTAAAGGGTAGAATTGGATCTCTATCATTAAGGCTCTGCTGTCTGTTCCGTCTTTTATCAAACTCTTACTCATGGGCACGTTGGATGTATATGTAGATTGGTATACCTATTTTATTTCTACACAGATGTTGAATTGAATTTCTGATGTCACATTAGCGACAAATAATAACAGTCGAGGTTAAACAAAGATTGTTTTCATATATTTAGGGGGTAGGTAATCGATTCACTTTGCAAATTTTCGCTACTTTATCATATTTAGACGGCACGTGAATCTCGCGAGTCTGGCTCGCTCTTGACCGGTTTTTACATTTTGCTGCGAAACAATTGCAATGATTCCACGGTGGGGTAGTACAGGTTAAATCGAACGATCCCTGCAATCTCTTTGCGTTAATTCAGTTTTTTTTTGGATGAGGATTACAAGTGTTTTTTTTATTTGCTCGGCGAAATAGTTTTCTGAACTTTTTTTTTTAATTTTAAAGTAAGAAGCCTGATATTAAACATAATTTACACTGATTTGATATTCTGTCATCAAATACGATACTGATCTTGACATGAACAAAAAAATATACTTATTTGGACTTAGTAGTAAGAAAAATAAATGTTAAAAGAAATTTATTAAAAGGACAAAACTATTTTCATATTATGAGGTGTATTTTCATTTCAAACAATTCACAAAACAAAGCCTTATCTGACAGCGAATATTTCGTTCATTTTCGACAAAATATAAGACTGCAATTGCAAACTAAACGGTGTTTACAGTCCTTTGTAGTGTTCCTCGTCTTCAGATTCAGTGAACTGATTCTAATCGGATGTTTTTCCTATCTTTTGCTTGTTTTTGTTGCTCAAGGGCTTGCGAGGACTTGCGAGTACGCGCCCGGGATTTTATTAGCAATGAATTACTGGATTGAATTTATTTGATCGTTTAGTGGTAGATTGGGAGATTCTTGTGATCTGTGTGTATGAGAGATTTATTTTGGGTGTTGTCGGTTTTGTTAAGTGTTGTTTCAAGGTAAGAATTGTGTCGAAGATATAAAATACCTATTACTGCATTTAAAGGAATTTATTATTGAGTAATATGTACGTGCAAGGTAGTCGCTATCACCATTGCAGCATTTCAGACTAGGTATCATTGAGAAGAAACTTAATTTATTAACTGAATAGAGTTCCTGTAGAGTTTCAACTCTCCTTTTGAGTTCAAAAGCAACTAAAATTCATACAAACTATAAACAAATTCATTTCCTTAATTATCAAATGCAATAGCAATTACGAACGTCGTATATTAAATGCGGTTTGCAGTGTTTACAAAGACCGTTAGGTTCGTAACGTTGGTCTGTTCAGTCATAGGGGTGGCGTCCACAATCTCCGCTTAACTTCATTATGAGAGCGAATTGCTAAACGTTCCCATTGTTGACCACGGCCCTGGGTTTAACGGGTGGTTAGTCATGCAAATAGACATCAACTAGAAACAAGCTCTTGGGGATTCGGAGTGTCCCGATGTTTTGGTCTGCGTCTGCGAGACGCCGGGAAATTGAATGGATTGAATCAGTTTACGTGGTTTGCCTGTTTTAAAGTAACGGGTTTAGTTAGGGACGCGAAGTTTCTCTACAGAATTTCAGTTGTTTGAGGGTATGTTTGGGTTTGTCAAACTCATTATCGGCTGTTTACTTAAACGACTCTTTATAATTATGAATGATATCATAATGCTTCTTTAGACAATTTTCAGTTACTGCAAGGTTCTATATGAAAATGATTTTCACAATTTCGAAACTCATTCAGAATAATTTCGCACACTTATTTAATTAAAAATAGTATTTCTCATTTCGTTGGATATCAACAAACAAAATTGCCACATCTAAAATAACAAAATACGTTTGTATTAAATTTTCACACGTACTCGCATTACTGTCATTAACTAAGCCGTATATAATCGGCTATTGTACCGAAATTAGTGAAAACCGAAAGTCGATCAAACGCGGGCCCAGTTAAAGGCCGAAATGATTTCCGCTAATAAACGTTTAGCGCACAAAGGATGGTAATGGAGAATGGATTATGGATCTTCGTTATTAATGCTGCCCCAATGTAGCCGAGCATAGAAACTCGATAGTTCAAAACGTTCGAAATGTTCGAATAATAGTGACGGGACAAACGAGCAGCGCCGATTGTTTCCCTTCACTATTGAACAGCTCCATTATTGACGTATTAACTGCTACGATAATACACTTTACGGGAACATTCGCGATTAGATTCGAATGTTCCGCGATGGAACGATACCTAATACACGCTTTTAATAGATACCAAAAACAAAGGAAAATTAGTATTTTGAACGAAAACTGCAGTTTCGACGAAATACAAACAATAGTTAGCAAATGTTTCTGAATACTCTCAACATAAATAACATACCGAAAATTCTTTTCATGTAAAAACTCTTGCTACGTTAAAAATGCATGATTGTTAAAATATAGGTTAAAAAAACCTGGTTGGAATTAAGTGCATTTTTCGGGTAGTCAGTAAATATTATTAATGGAATTCAATAAGGGAAAATGCTATTTTATAAAAATGTTTTCTCGTTGTTTTACAACATTATTTTAATTAACGTTTCTGGGTAATTTGAGAACGCAGAATGGAAACAAAAGAATATTGTATGCTTGACAAATATATTTTCTGATAAAATACTCCTTTCGTATATATATTGATGGTTTCCTTATAAGTGTGAGTGTCATGTCGATGGCATACGACTTGTCAAGCAAGATTACACAGTATTGATACAGTGACTTCCCCTCCATAATATTATCTGATTCTTAGATGGAAACTAATGATGTGTATAATTGACTTATGCCAGATTATAAGGACTTACATGATACGTCTTGTTCTTAACTTCTAAGGAGACAATTATGGTCAAATATTAAAATGTGAATTCAGTTTTAAACTGAGGATAAAAAAGTTTAATTAGTTTTTTTTTTCAGTATGCGTTTCTGTATCTTGACTTTGAAAACTAAAAATTGATTTCGATAGTAGTTTTTACTTTTGTGAGCGTCATTGTTCAGCAGTCATGTTCGTCTCAAGTTATTTGTTCATATGGAACCAGTAACTAGCAGAGACATTTTTAGTGTCTCATAATAATATATATTATATTATTATGAGACACTAAAAATACATAATATATATATGTCTTCTACTACTAGTGATTTAAAGCATCACCATTATCCGAAAATTGACAAAATGACGGTTCTCCTGCGGCAAACAACTGGAAACAGCTATTAAAACTGCACGATTAGCAAGAGATAAACTTTTAATTCATAAAGAAATAAGGTATTTATAAGTCAGGGTGTTTACCTAACGTCAGTGAGCACGTGTCGTGAGTTACGCGCTACGCCGAGCGCGAGGAAAGCTCAGCGAATCACAAGCGAAGTGACTGCGTATTGACACAGATACCTATATTATTTTATTACATTTTAAAGTATATGCGGAAGACTTGAAAGACGGAAAACTTAGAACCATGCAACCAAGCATTAGTACTTGATGGGCTAAATTGATTGTACTTTTCGTAAGTTTTGAATTAAAATATCAAATACAATAAAAATAAACTTAAAATATTTTTCTTAATTATCACTTCAATTCGTTTTTACTAGTGATACGACTGAGTTTCGAGCGGGAAGTACGGTGACAAAGAACTATACAATTGCTCCATACATTGACAAAAACGGCAGATGAATATGGAAAATTAATTTTAAAATAAACTTCAACTAATTTCCTCTACCTAATTTAAAATTAATGAGTGCTCTTACTACTACGCCATAAACGAAAATAATAGTCTAACATAAGACAGGCACATCACAAAGTAAAACAACTGCATCTGAAATTCTCAAAGTACAGCCGTCAGTCAAGCTACGTAAGAAAATCCGCCATTTTGGATCTTGTACATCAGTGATGCCCCAGGCTGATCACAAGTTAATGCAGGAGAACTTGTTGCACCGTCATGTCTTAAACTTAACCCTGGTTTAAACAAGCTTTAACTCATTACACCGACCGACCTGTGTTTGCTTTGTAAATGTATGAACTTTCAGAATTTCGTTATAGGTGGAAGCGAAAAGATTTATGTTATTTTTGGTGGATTTTATATTTTAAGTTTTTAATGATTTGTTTGAAAATACGTGGACAAATAAAAAAGTTTAAAATAAGTTCTGCAAATTGAGAATTTCATATTAAATTAATTTACATGACGAAACTTTATACCTACATAGCAGGCATCCTATCAGCTTCATAATAATTACATAGCTTATCAAACTCAGATAACAAGAGCGAAACTTGTTTTACTGTGTTTTTGTAAAATCCCAGGTGAGCACACATTATTAATATTGAACAGAGCTTAATTTCATCAAATAAGTAAGTTTATTAAACTGAAATACATCGCAAACTTTGCCGTCCCGTAAAGCTAATAATTCGAATAAAAGTGCTTAAGCAAATACGTAGAAACAAAACAGTTGAATGGCGGTGCCGTGAAATAGTCCCCGAGACCTCGTGTTCGGTTCATTAGCCAGCCGACGTCGACTTACGTCATGCAATGTTCAAAACTTAATAAACTTTAAACAATACCCCTAAAGATGCGTTGTCAGAACTTCGAAAACTTGAAGTGAAACAGGCAACCGACGGAGTAACGCCCTATTAAGATACACAATGTGCCTAATGTTTAATAACATACCTCCGCAATATGCGCACACCCGACTAACTCACATAGTAACTCGAGCCTAAGCTTTTATGACAAAATACTTTGACCAAAACTACTTCTATTTGAAGGTATGGCTCCGCTGAATAGTTTCGCAACAAAGAGATCCTTTCAATTTCATTAAACACGCCAACAGAAAAGATCAGATGGAAGTAATCACAGAACTGCTACGAATTAGTTTCCACGGTTTCAAAGAAGACATTCCAAGGTTAGAAAATGTTAGGTGGTTCAAAATTGAGGCCCTTCGGTGACGTTGGCGCCAATCCTCCTCCCCTTTGATCACGGAATACTTGGCGACTTCTGTCGCCAATTTAAAAAAGTTGGCTTTGTTCGTGCGAGTTGTTTGACCACTTCTTTCTTTGTTTGAATGGGAGTAGGTACCCCAGTATTTGAGACGGTAAATTAGGAAACATTTTGATTGGCGGGTCACACGACACCAATAAACTTTTGGGTCTTGTTTTGGCACAAACCTTTTAAAGAAATTACACGTTTCACGCTTCTTCCTTCTCTTTAAACGGTTTTATTCATTTCATAATTCGTTTCTAAGGAATACAAGTACAAAATGTGCTTAAGCCCCTCAATTTCTCTGTAAGACTACACTGCATTATTTTCTTCGCATATAATGTGAAACATTTTTTAAATTGGCCCATAAAGCGAAGCCTTACCGAGCCAACCTGGGCAGGCAGCGGCAAATTTAATAAAGTAACGTCTATTTTATCATGAATTATTCTGGAAAGTATGTTTTGAAAATTTTCAAATTAATTTGCGATGTCTCAGTAATGTTAAATACAAACACCCGAAGAGCTGCAGGTAATGTGTACGCGGACGTCGGCTAGTAAGGAAATGGCTCCCGAAATAACTAAGTAAGGAACGTAAATTACAACACGCTGCCGAGTTCGGCGTACAACACACGTGTTCAATGCAACGCGTACGACTAGTAAATAAACAAACAGGAACTATTACATTATCTATAATTACGCGCCGTACCATTTCCTTCGATCAATTTTTAGGTATTAGAAAACAGCTTATAAGTTATTACGTTTTCGAAATGATTATGAAGGGAACATGCAATACATACGGACGAAAATCATGAACACGAGTCTTACACGAATGAGTGCGATACCGCGTACGTATTTTTATTGGTTTCGGAGCATTTATCTTTATTAATCTTTTGTGCGCCCGCGGAGTTTCGAAGCACCGTAATCTCATCCATTCAAAACACGTCGAGAGTTTATTAACATATTGACCATAAACCGGGCAGGCGCGAATCTGTGTCGATTTTTTTCCGACTTTCCGGTGCAGACGGCCATTCATCGAGGCTTTTTGCTATCGCTTCACTGCCTGCCTATTTCCCTGAAAATAAAAAGCGATCGATGATGTTTACAGAGAGAAATACATGCAGCCTACATGCTTACATCCTTTTTGAGGATTCTCTTTCATGGTATCCGAGTTATGGAGTAATGAGCGAGGTAATGAATAAACTATGAACTACGAAATAAATAACAGTCTCGTGTAAATAAAAATGAATGTTTGTCCGCTATGCTTTCCTAAGCCATTAATCATATTGTAATGAAACTTTGATAGGTTTTCCTAACGACGCCCGAGAGGGTTTCTGACCCAAAATTGATACAATGTGCAACTGAATACCTTTTTGTTACAAGTTGATTTTTCGTAACCATATGAGACGAAATTAAATCAGCTTATAAATATAGAACAAAATCAAACTAGTAGAGGGAAAAATATTTGAATATTGTGATAGTAAGCAGTACATTAAAAACAACGAATAACACTACATGTTATATAAATAACACAGAATAAATAAACTCAAAAGAGTTAAAATATGACAACGAATCGATAGGAATGAATAACATTGCCATACGATTTCAATGTTTGTGCTCGCGTTTGTTTGTTTAGCATACCTCCGTATGAGACGCCGGCGGATTCAGACAACAAGGATCGCAGTCTAGCACCGCAAACACAAGAAAATGAAAATAAATAAAAATCTCACTTACAACGTTTTGCGACACAGAAAAATGAATCTGTCTAAACGCAAAAGGGGACAAAAGATTAATTGAAAATCGATATAGGGACATACCTTTACGAATCTATCAAAATACATTCAGTTCGGTTTCAAACGATAACGTTGAACTGAATTATACTGTCAGTCATGATTAATGTGGACTTATGACATGCTATATTGACTCTTCCGCAATGGAGCTGACGATGCAAATATAATACGGACGCTAATCATCACCCACCCAGCCCATGACGGACACACAAAAGAGAAACAGATTTACGACGAACCATTAAAACTCGTTCTTTTTACTTACGAAGTATTTATTTCACTGAGTGTGAAAAGCCAGGTTAAAAGATGAAAACCAAGCGATAAACCGTATGATAGCAGTAATTGCTGTGCAGTAAGCTATAATATCTAGAGATTATTATCTTAAGTAAAGGTATATGTGATTATGAACTCCATAAATATAACTTTAGTATCATGCATTCTGTAGTTACGGTGCGTTACCCTATAGCCGTATGGTATATAATTTTTGTACCCAAGTTTGTAATTAAATATTTTCTTGTACTTTAATCGTTTTGAATATAATAATATGCGCAGTTGGCACCACCAATGGCACTGGTTTATTTGAAAACCATTAGCGGCTAACAGATACGGTTCGATTCATCGATAAAATGAATGGCTGTCTTTCACAAAGCTCGAAACACGACGGCTATCGAATGAAATTATCAGATTAACTTTTTAAAAGAAATGTGTTCATGCGTGTTCAGTGATCCTGAATAGTACTGAATACTGTTCAGCATAAATGGCTATTTTGTGGTATGATGGTACCATTAAAAAATGGTTGACGACGGATTTTTTTTAATTTTTTTTTACTCTATATTTGGACTTTTTACTCGTTTGTGTTTAAGACAAGAATTTTTCTTCTATTTTTAATATCCACTTGAATATTATTGTGTAAATGTTACAAAGAATTAAATAATATTTGTGCCGTGGCTAACACGAATCCCTCTGTGTCGACCGCATCGTCAAAAGAAGCAGACTTTCAAGGGTCTTACTAAGATCTGCTCAGTGAAACTTAACAAGACTGAACATTAAGCATTTAATCAAAGTTCGCAACTGTTTAAATGGCTGAATTTCGAGAGCCCTTTATAGTGAACATAAAGAGTAAGTATTAAAAATATCCAAATGCTGTAACTTGTTTAAAACATTAAAATGAGCTTAAGTAGATTATTTAAGACAGAAAATGTTTTATTATTTTGGGGCATGATAGTCATGAGAGAATTTAGTTAGGTGCATGTATATTAAATTCCTTGAGATTGTTTTTTTCGCCGAGAACTTTCACGGGCGTTTTTATTTTGCCGATAACTTTTGAGAAGTGTTATCGAAATAGATCAAAAGGTATTGTCAACATCGGTCCAATGTATTTTTAATTACGCCTGATCCGATACAAAACCACAGTAGAGCACAATCAACGCTGGGTGCGCAACACTAAATCAAAACAAACTTCAAACTGGATCCCTTTTACAAACTTTCTAAATAACGGCGAACAATCTTTTTCATTAAAAATCTCCATGAGCCCGATTATTAGCGAAGTAAAACGCCTCCGGTGGGCCGGACCGAAGCTGCGGAGTTCGGGATTTAAGATTTCCGCGAGGTCAAACTTGGGAATGTTAACAGATAATTACGGATAAGTTTTAGCTAGCACGAGACATTTAACAGATGCTTTATTCGGCAGAGCGGCCGCGAGCATACGATGAATGCTAATGAGTGGAGCTGGGCCGAGGTAGGTCGAATAGGGGATCTTGAGTCCTACAGCGAGTACAATAAGCGTCGGATTGGCGTGGAACGAGTCCAGCCCGACTCCCGAGTCGCCCGTTAACACATTTGGACTCGTGTCTAAGGTTAATTAGATTAGTATCCAACAATACGCAGATGCTATATAAAAACTGATTTCGGTATCACGCGGTTTGTATTCAATGAAGTTGATGATAACAGGGTTGTATCTTCGGGTTGATCTTTTATCGATGGACTAGTTTCTGTTCAGTCATAACACGTTAAGTTTATTAACACATCCTTTGTTTGTTTTTAGGCTACGTAATTTTATTAAAATCAAAATAAATATTTCAGATTCGAATTATTGAACTTAATAACAATGTTTTTGAGAATAGTCCCCTTTATCGGAGGGTCTTTTTTGTTAATCTGACGTTAAGTAATTCTAGTGGTCAACTAAGCAGACTCTTTTTGTCAACAGACCTATTTGATCTGCCTTCCATAATTCTGAGCTTAGTCTCAAAAGAGTTTAAAATATTATCCACCTACTTCCATAAAATAAGCAGGCAACCATCTTGAAGTAAGACACCGGTAATTTACATGAGTTGTGACTGTCATACGTCCTTCCGTGCGTTACGGGCCAATTAATTTTACGGAAACGGATATATGAGCAAGGCGCCAATGGTTTCATCACACATATAATTTACTGCACTCGCTGTTGGTTTGTGATGATCTATGTTTTGTTGGTGAAAGGCGCTGATGTAATTTTCTGGTTCGCTGGTTTTACGGTGTATTACGGTTAACAAGGAGATTTTTTTAAAAGGTAAGCATGTTTAAATAATAAGAATTTTCGAAATTGTTTTAAATAATGGCATCTAAACTTAAAATTTTACTTTAAGAGAAGTATGTTTCTTTTTCATATTTTTTTTTTTAACTATACTAAGGGCATGGTTGACGAGACGTGCCTTTTTAAACGACTTTCTCCCATAACACAACCTCAACCTAAATTCTTACGAAAACATTTTTATGACTAAAATAATAATAAAAAAACATCATTTAAACGCAACATAAAACTCTAAACGTCGTCGCTCATAACTTACAACAAAAACCCGAGTCCTATCTAGGGTAAAAAAAAACTCCACCCACAAACGCGACACCCCTAAACAAAGCTCCCACAATATCTGGCAACACCTCAAGTAAACGCAATCTGTGTAAAAGCTAATTAATGCCTTGCAGGAAACGGAAGGGCAACGGGTCGCGTCATTAGATGCATTATGCAACGCGCGACGCATGCGCCGAGCATTACAATGTACTGGGAGTTGTGATATCATGTGCGAAATTATGTGGCTGGCGGCGTCTTTGTAGTTTTCTTAAAGGGATTTTTTAGAAGAAATTCTAAAATTAAGGCGGTAACTGTACAATTTCCATTATTATGTTTCCTGACCTCAATATAACGTTATATTCACATGCAACATGGGACACATACAGCTAAGATAATAAAAGAAGAGTTTTTTTATACAGGTTACAACTTAAATTTTGTTCTTAATTTGAAAATTAATTACCTACTAAAAATAATATTTCTAGCCAAAGCATTCCAATTTTAAACAAATTACGTTTATTTTTGAACTATTCGATATTCGAATTATTACTTTGTCGTTATGGCCAGTATGTGTAGGTTTGTTCCATATTACGCAATACGCGACGCACGCGCAGAGAATCACAATGTTATGAGTGCAATGAGTTATGATGTCATGTGCAAAATATAAAAATACCGGCTTCGGCTGCCTTTGAATAATAAGTTAAATATGGCATGGCCCATGTGTGATTTCGATTCATTTGGTTTGAAATAGGAACTTAAGATTTCAATGAAACAGTATTTAGAAAAGCTTTGTTGGTACAGTTGTTGAATTTGTAAAGATAAGTTGGTCTATTTTTAGGACGAGATTTTTTTATAACCATTGTCTGTAGTATTTTAGACAGTGAGGTTTTTAAAGAGGAAACTGAGTGCTACACTTTGAAGACACACATACTAAAAAAATTAAAATACATTTTTTTCCCAAAACCACACAGCCCCATGATAATTGCTTTCCTAATACAAAAACAAAAAAGAATAATGATTCACCAGCTAACCAAGTAGTGAACTAATTAATATAACAGTAAAACGTTTTTAGCCTGTTAAAGTACAATTTAAAACCGCGAAACGTCCGGCTGGTTTGTTTCAATCTTCAATAGCCATCGTTGTAAATCTTACTGCGAGTATCGGTACAGGAATTTATTTTTAAAAACGACTATTTCAATACTGTAAAATTGTTTCGTGCGTACGTATGCCTACTGGTTGGGGATTGTGAATTTTTGGATTTTAAGGAAGTTATGAAAGATTATAATTATTCTTGTGAGAATACTATGTAAAATATTTAAAATTCAGGAGTTTAAAAAGAAGTTCTGAGGACAGTATTTTATAGAAAAAAAAAATTTTATCCGTCGAATAAAAATAATAAAATACAAAAAAAAACTTTTTTTTCTATTAAAAATATTAATGCTTGTTTGACATTTAAAATGAGAATAAAAAAATGATAAATCAAAAACTAAAATAAAATCTAAAGTATACTGGAATTTAAACAGCGTAAACAAAATGTAACACACCATTCGCCTCCTACCAGTCAATGAGATTGGGTGACTTAATGGTGCATCACTAGTCTCATTAGGGCCATTATTAGAATGTGGGGCAGAGTGGCTACCCCTCACGCATTCGGAGGTTTAGCCAAACAGTCAGATGGATTGCCTCCCATCAACAGATATTGACGTGATTTTTTGTTTTCACTTGAGTGCGTTGTTAATGTATTATTTTAGTGAAATTAAGGTTTATTTTAATAAGCCTGTGTTATGTGTTAGTTTGTTCAAATATTTGTTGAACTACAGTCAGATTACGAACGTCAAATAATTATAGCATTGTTTGAGTTGGTTTAGCAAACACGATTGTGAAGATAGAAGTGTGATCCCAATGCAAGCAATAAATCATGTGACTTTTTAAATTTGATTCATTCCTTCTAAGACGGTGGAACAGACCAGACTCCAAATATTGGAATCTGAAATCTCCAACCCATAGTGAGCTAGCGTGGCGATCAATGCTCGAAACTTTCCTTATGGCCTTAGAGGCCTGTGCCCCACAGTGGGACATTTGTACTCTACGCATTTATTTGCGTGTATATTCAATTAGCACATACCCAATTGTTAAATTGCTGAGTAAATAATACGCTATAAAAACAACGCCTGTTACTAGTAAAAGTTTATGTATCTACTCAACTTTTGATACATCTTTTATTTATATTTAAGCACTAACCAACATGTTTTATAGATATTTAACTCTTCCACCATTAGTGGTGCAATTAGTGGCACTTAAAGTGTCATTCTACATCCGCTTGTTATTCCTCGAATTTATTATTTATTTAGAAATGTCGAGGAAAGAGCGTCCACAAAATTATGAGACATAAAAATGGGGGAATTATTGTACTACGTTATTCAAACGCGCGTTTGATAAATGACTCTTGTAATTGTAGAAAACACTTCATATGATTAGACTATTGTCAATAATTCAGGATTATTGCTTTCGTTTGCGTAGTAATTGCTGTTTATATAGTATACTACAATACCGATACTGATTTATTTTAAATCCACAGACCAACAGACTCGCGGCATTTAATGTATTTTTTTGATAATGTGGTTTTATTTGTGCTATCACGTTTTCCTTTTTTGAGTATTTTCGGCTGGTAAATCAGAACTGTACTAATTTGTAACAACGCAGTATGCTTTTTTTTTAAATTTCTCCTGAGATACACTTTATATTGTACTCACAGATAAAATACTATAGTCAAAGTCTAGCCATAGTCAGTAAAAACATCTGTTTTTTGAGGTGTTAACTTATGGAAAGGTAACAGTTTTGTAACGGCGCATAGAGCGTCAGTAGGCAGGCTCCTTCTATCACTTTACTATAAGTTATCGCTTCTGTTAAGAGTTCCGAAACCCGCAAGTTTCTTTTAAACTGCGATTTTCGCTATAAAGTAATTGACAACTCTGTCTACTCTATACATAAATTGTCTATCTCATACTTATAGAGCAAGCTCGTTAGAATTCTCACACACCAAGCCTACATTTTTAACATTCAATCCCACACCTATTCACGCACGGATTCACTGCAAAATGCAATTTACAATAAATTATGTAGATATTAATAAGCTAGAAGGTTAAGGGTTGAGAATAATGGGTAGGCCATTTATCGTTCGATAAATTGCCATAGAGACACACTGTAGTCAGATTACGTGCTTCAATATCCGGGCAAAGCGAGGTATGGACCCGCCGTATACTGGGTGTTTTTTTAATGCAGTTCGAAATGGAATGCGTGGGGTGAAAAGAAGTGTCGATGTGTTTTTGTTTATGTTTGCGGCTAACTTAACAAAGGGCACTGTGTGTTAAAAGGTACGTATATAAGTGAATTAGGTGTATACACGGTGATTTTTTAGTCGTCTTTCAAAAGCAGCCTAGTTTATGTATCCGACGTAAAACACCCCTAGGCGCGATTATTATTTTTTTATCATCAACTAAGATAGGTAAGATTTATTTTAAGTTATGAAACAAGAGAAATCTGAAACATACTCTTAAAAATGATAAAAACGCCGCCGCCCGCGCCCCTCACCATTGTTACAAGGCTCGGACCGCGCTCGCAACAGAGCTGTGTTTCTAAAACTACGAATTGCATCATAATATTGAATAAAAATTGCATTTTAAATTTAACCAAATCTCATAAATTCCTATTTTTTTATCATGAACGTGTTCTAGTCATTGGATACATGAACTGGGCTGCTTTTGTAAGACGACTAAAAAATCACGGTGTATACATAATTGAACGCGGTTCTATGGATAATAATTAGCTTTTCAATTCAATAATTTTTAATCGGTTCTTTACGAAATTTAAAATCCTTTAAATGCTTAAGATGATTGTGGCATATAAGTCAACAGAACTACAGTCTAGTTTTTGTGATCCATGTGGTTTCTGGTCTGTACAAAAAATATTACATCAGTTTATCAAGTAAATTACTGTCGCATAGTACCTAGTACGTGTGTCAATCCAAAATTATTATATTCATCAAATTAAAAAAAAAACTACAATACCAACTCTTTTATTTTTAAACTCTTTGCAATTTCTTCAATAATGTCTAAACTCACGGCAAATGTAAAACGTGTAGAAGTATTTGAGTGTATCAATCGTATTCAATTGGTTGATCACTCGACCGTCGGATACGTGAAAAAAATTTAATCGCATATCTTTCGCTTACGAACATTTCCTCGTAACATAACTAATACAAGGAAATGCGAAGCGATTTACGAGTTCATTTATTTGTGTAGAATACATAAAACACGTGTGTATTTTATATTTATGTAAGGAATATACATTATGAATAGTTTGTTAATTAAAAAAAAATAAGTGGGTTTTTGACTGAACGGATAGCGAATAGGTGTAGGTTAGCACAAATGCTTGTATGGAGCCTACTTCTCTTTGTGCATGTGGCTTGATGTAAATGCTCCACGACAGAAGGTTTATAGACGGAATAGGAATTCTTTAGTGCGGGATGGGTTTTTTTTATGAAGATAGAAGTTTTCATATTACTGAATTCTAAATATTAACATAATAACTAATTCCAAAGATTTTTAATTTTAGGTTGTGGGAATTGTTTAGTTTCCAAATTTTGATTTAAAATAAAGATATATAAATATATTGTACTCTATGGTAAATTTTTCATAGTCACATTTTATTTTTAAATTTCAGAGGAGTTTGTTTTTCAGTAAAAAGGTTTTTGCGACTCTGTAGGAATATTATAAACATTCAAATACTTATTTCAAACAATAAATCTTATTAAGTACCTGCTTATTGTCAATTCACAGTTCCACAATCTAAGATCTTAGATCTTTCTGAACAAACAAAACTTAAGCAAACACTTCGTATTATAATCACATTAAATATCGCATTACAGGGTTAATCTACAATAAAATAAATACAAATAAAGTGGGATTATAAGCAAACTAGCCTGTTTTTCTTGAGGAAATATTTGTTCATGAGACAACCCTCTTTCATTAGTAAACGACGCTCGATCTTTACCGTCAACAAATAATCAAGAGACGTTGAATATTCTTTCAAGACTTTAGTTTAATCGCTGATATGAATTTGTTGTGAATAGTGCGAAAAATTGTAAATAAGGAAAGACTCTTCAGGATATTGCAATCTAAATTGAATCTTATACTTATGCACGTAAGAATAGATTTACATCAGAACAATGTTCGCAGAAGTCAGTAAGTGTCAACTTTCTCCGTCTGCGATCTATCGGGAAGCTAATAACACGTACCCAGTATTACCGTCTACGTCCAACTTCGAAATACAAATATCGGAGGAATCCGAATATCTGTTTAACGTTCCCTCCTCACGGCAGATTAACGCCAATATTATCCGTGAACGCGACCAAACTGCAGACTCCGGCCGAGTCAAGCCTTAACACTTAATCCTCACTAAACACTATTACAAAGACCACGTAAATTTATTCAGTGTGGATCGCTAATAAAACGGATAAACTTTCATTGTCATGCACAACGACGTAAGTGATCGGACAATGCACGCGGATAACAACCCTAAGTATATGACAATAGGTGTTATAGTCGATAACGGTAGGCCCAAATCTGCGGTGTCGGTGCAAAATGAGATACGTAGTTGATTGACAGAAGTCACGCTGTACATTGTATTAGAGGGATTGGAAACTTAAACTGTCAAGCTCGTTACCAAGTTGAATGGGTCGGAGGCTTAGCACAGAGATCGAAAACTGGTGCGTCTTTGATCTTCATAACAGCTAATTAATTGGGTAAGGAAAGCTTAACCGAATGTATTGACGGGCCTAAGCCTCCAAGAAACGCTGTTCAAACAAGCCAAGGGGCCGAGATTGTTTAATGATATCCTTTCAATGAGAATTTTCTCGGTAACGGGTCAATAACGGAAGTCGAACGACCATTCATGAAGTTTATATTTTAAATTGTAACTGAAAGCGAAACATTGATTCTTTAAATTTTCCATTCATAATCTGGTTTCCAATTATTTTTATTATAATGGGAACGACGGAGTCAGATAAAAACCTTTTTATAATTGGAATTTACCTTACGTTTTATTAACTATTTTTGTTTTGTGGTGTGGTTTTAAATACCTATTACAAAATATCACGATAATAATTTTCATTTATTCTCGTCGTCCCCATTACTTAACTTAAAGCAATTTGAATAAATAAAGAAACTTGTTATTAAGGTTGAAATTTTAGTGAAATTAATTATGATATTTAATCTATTTGGTATATTCTGTAAAACAGACAGCTCTCTTAACAGAACCATATACGTATTAGATATTAATGGATTCTTATCCCCATACATAGACTTAAGCCTTCTATTCAATCTCGAATCACCAAGAGCCGATATTTAAATAAAATCTACACGCAATAACGTTGAATAAACTACAAATGAAACAGAAAAAAAATGTTGTACATTTTTCAAATTGAAACAAAACAGAATCTCTGATAGTGATGTACCTACCCAGCATAAAAGTGGTACAAATAATTTGGTACGCAGTACACACAGCGGTATTACAGACAGGTGTTCAGTTCAGAATGCGCTCGTAAAACCAACTCTATATAGATTTATTATTTAAAGTGCTCCACACCTATTGTTGGCACCGCGTGTTTATATTGGGGCAGGTCGTGAATAGGTTTTATTTTTATTTACTTTTGTTTTACAAGGCCGTGGGACCTTATTAAACAAATGGAAGTATGTTCCAATTTCAAATTCGAGGTAAAAAGTTTTTAGACAGAAGTATAATCAACCTTTTTGCAATAAAACAACACGACTATTAATTACAAAAACGGGAAATTAAACATTCTTCAAGCAGTTCATAAGCCGCAAAGGTACCATCAAATATTTTGTCAAATTTAATAAACACGTCGTATTATTTATTGTGTCATCCGAGGAAATGTAAGATGTTTATCGACTGCCCACACGACTGAATCAACATAAGGAAATGAATGTGGTCGTCGTAGGCGTTCCATCAATCGTCTGTCTTCAAACAAGAGACATTACCTCTCTGTACTAGAACTGATATTAAACCTTTAAGTACAGGTCTCTTTATAACCCGATATTAAATCGATAACTGTAAAATTTGACTGCGTTTTCCAATAAGTACTTACGCCTTGCCTATTTAAGTACAGTGGAATGTACTAGGAATAAAAGCTGAGCCTTTTCAATTCTCTTTGCTTTAAAATACTGCTAATTCTAATAGAATCACGCTCAAATAACTATAAAATCATAACAACGACTAACGGTCTTCGTTAAGGTA
Organism: Trichoplusia ni; assembly: GCF_003590095.1. NCBI lineage: Eukaryota > Metazoa > Arthropoda > Insecta > Lepidoptera > Noctuidae > Trichoplusia > Trichoplusia ni. The sequence continues at coordinate 13,703,742 of NC_039483.1, forward strand.
AAGTTAAAGATAATCTCATAAGAAAGGCAATACTCGAAGCAAGAGCTCATACAAACAAAACCGTGTTTGATCACAAACATTAACTCAAACGTGAAGCTTACACAAATTATTAAGATAATCGTTTGCGCGTGAAATTTAATAGGTAATTAACGTTTCTAAATGTAACCGTGTAATGTCTGCCGGGGTCCATTAAGCCCCTCTGCCGTCTATTACCTAACCAAACAATTGGCGGCAGCCGATAACTAAGTTGCAAGCATGCGAATATCCCGCAAAGAACCTACGATTAGTGGTAGGGTTGGACATTTGTATCTCTACATCCAACACGATAATACCGTGATCTTTGCTAAAGGATTGTGTATTAGTGTCAGATTATAGATGGTTGGTACACACATTTAAGTCTGGTCTACACTCAAAGGCCTAACTAAGCTTGTAATTTCGTTTAATTATTTTCTATGAACTCCTAAAGCAATTAAAACGTATTCCATTACAAACTATAGTTCTCTCAGTTGAAAATTTCAAAGCAAAAATACAAGGACTACATTCAAATAATCTCTCTCTGGTTTCCAAATTGTATAGTATCATATTTGACGATCCTAAAATGTACGTTTACATTACGAAAATTAAATAGTAGGGGCACAAGTCCCATCTGTGTTCTGCTTATTTTGTGGCACAGGTCGTGAGGATTTAAGTTTGTTTCGCTCACGTGTTTAAACACAGCTTACTAGACATTGTGTCTCTTGTACCTGCAACTTGTGAACCAATTTATGTACTTGCTACTTAATTCTTAGTGTTGTGAACACTTGGTACTAAGTGAATATTATTTGTGTCACGTTCAAGTGTTGGTTTTATAGAGTTATAGAGTGCTAACGTCGTAAACAGTGGAGTGAACGCTGTGGACGGTGGTATGCCACAGGGACATTTATTTTACTTGTTCAGTATTGGATAATTTCTTCGTATTGTTTAAATTGAGAATTCTGTAATATGCTTTCGATTTGTGACTACATTTAGAATAAGTATTTGTTGTTTTCGTCATCAGATAAAACCTTTTAGAACATATTAAAACGTAACCTAATTATGACTAGCCAAACACTACAGCTATTAATTAGCTAACAAACATGTACCATGAAGGTTTTATCTCTACAGCTGAAACATTAATCAATTGATAACAGCCGTACGAAATGTTAGTGAAAGCAAAATCAATAGTTTTTATGTATTCGGTCACCCTTTATCACTGAGTTTTATCATGGCTGCCGCGGGCTTTCGTTTCTTGATAATGTTACTGATGAATAAATGAGGAAACACATTTGTCGAATACTAGAAAAGATAACATAGTCACTTAAGGTTTTAGGAGGAAATTGATTTTTCGCGCATTTTTCATGCACTAGGTATATTGGTCCTGTATGGAACTGTCTGAAGATCAAAGAAAAACGCTCACATTAAATTGTCAAAACAGATGACACACCAAAATATACTCTATTTCTAATACTCCTCATAGAAATGAATATCAAAATCATCTGAATTTCTGCAATCATAAATTTCCTAAAATAATATAGGAAGCGAAAATTTATTTGTCAAACATCTGCGGGCTGCATGGAGGGTTAGTCTTTATAGTTGGTATTCAAAACACGCGATTGATCTCAAGGGTTAATTCTATTCATGATTTTAGTTAGCCGAAATATTTTGGTTGAAATTGAAAAGCTAAGTGACGTATTTGTTCATGAATATATTCTTGTCATTTCAAAGAAGCTTTCTTTTGAAAAGCTTTCTAATAAATAAATAATAAACTGAAGTTCTATTTAATTTTAGAACATTTTTGGTTAAAGAAATATTATTTTTAGAAATAAACGATCATTGAAATACAATTTGATTTTACTTAATATAAAATACTAACACGACATTCTGAACTACAAAATGTTGTTTAAAAGGTTTCAAAAAGTTACACAAAAGCGGCAATTTTACTAAAAAAAAAAAGTTTTAATAGACGTCGTTAATGTGGAAACAAATTTAAATATATGTTTATTTGGTCTATTTAGACGCGCACACTTGCCCTTAAAAGCTTACTGGGAATTTTTGCCATTGCGAGTATTCTTAATGTCTTTTTACTGGCTGTATTCTCGACGAAGGGTTAAAAGCAAAAGTAGGTACGGGCAAACACAGATAAATTATACGATACTAACATAACTTACAAAAATGAGATTTGTCATCAAAATATCTCAGAACTCTACGTAGACTTTACGTAAGATAAATTAATAAAACATTACCATTCTATTGTCATTCCAAAATAAATAAAACAGAAAATGATATTTTTGAAAACAAGATACCATCAGGGCTGTATTTAGACACGAATATACCAGATACAAAAAACACAAAACATGTTCGAAATAATTTAAAACACAATAAATTTCAAAACCCATATTTATATTAACACAAGCATTGTCATGTGAACTTTAACGGGCAATCGTAAAACACTATCGATAGAAAAAGTATTGTAATCAACACCTGTGACAATTAATGGAGGTTCAGTTCAGCACTTTCATTACTCGCCCGATATACTCGTCCGATACACTCGCCTGATATACTGGCCCGATACACTCGCCTGTATGAATCGTATTCGTTTGTTTGTGTTCATGTTAAGTGATGGGGGTGCGACCCGCTCCATGCCGTTGCGTTGTTTGTAATTTATTTTATTTGCTCGGTGATAAGGGTAGTTGTTTGATTTTCGGTTATTTTTTATTTATATTGGATGATATTGATGCTAACGTCCTACCCATACAATATACATGTATGGAGAGTTTTACAGCTCTGAGGTGAATTTATGTTCGTTCATATTTTCTCCTCATAATAACGTTATTACAGTTATATTGCGTGTCGTTCATTACACTATATTATCGATAAACGTACACTTGGAACATCGATTACCGTCGATTGTATGGAATTCCGAAGAACTCATGATTAGCACCTTTACTACACTATTATCGGTAACGACAGGTACGATCTGAAGTCAACACGAGTCACAATCGATTAGACATCGAGCAATTAGATCACTAAGTTTAGTTCCCTTGCGGGCTTACAGTAACAATGTGAATTGTAATTGAAGATCGTGCGATGTGCACAGGACTCGTGTTCATTATATCATAAAGAGATGGTGGCTTTTTAGCGTAACACGTTTTAGTGCCAGTAAAACTGAGTCGGGGATTGTCTGGAGTACTTAACTGTTTGGAGGATCTTGAAGCGTTGATATAATTTCATATAGAGAACGTCATTTATACGCATATACGTACCCGACATAAGAAGTTTATTATCCGTTTATTTTGACTAAATAAAACTGTACAGTACCCGACACAGTACACGCTACTATAACGGTGTCAAAATAAATTCCTATATTACATTTCAAAGGCCCCATAAATAAATCATCGTACAGCCCAAAACTCTCGTACGAGCCAGTTTTGTTGTCAATAAATCCATCCTCACTCACTCGTAACTTAACAGATAAAAACTTAGTTTGTTCAGTCAACTCCGGGGTTCGATTACGTAAGACGCAAACTTCCTCTATTACCCCCTACTTAAGGGTACAAATTTAAGCGCCCCCTATTTAAACACTGTTGCCAAATACCTACGTGTGTAATTTACGCCAAGTGCGGTTTACAACCGACGAACATTCTCGGTGTCGGGTTTGGACGAGCGGGGGACTTATAAATCTCTGACGAGACGTACGATTTATAAGCAACCGCTGATTTGTAAGAATCCTACGGGGAATTGAATTTAAGTATACACGAAAAGAGGCTTCATATTTTTCTGTTCTAAACTTCCTCTACATAAAAATGTGTGTTCGTATTTAAATTCATTTAAAAATTGACCACAAAGTGTATTTACCAAAAAAAAATATGCCAAACGAAACTCAACCTTATTCACCCTCACAAAGTAAACAACTCATTAGTCTTTCAAACAGATTTTCATAAATAATCAGGAGTCCCATTTTTCAGCACCAAAAAGTGCGGTCCCCTCACAGGTGGGCCAGCTAAGTCCCACAACAGTGTCATCATTTAAGCCGCACATTAGTGAAACTTGCGTCGTTTGAACACCTGGGTACCGCGACACACTACTCGATATTTTACTACCGGAATAAACTGCCCGTACCTACTTTAGGCTGTTGGTAATATTTCAGTTTGGATTTTGGTGCGATTTCGAGTTTGGTGTGTAAAGAATATGATTTTTAAGCGAAAACTTTATGGCGACATACATATATCCATAGTTTGTAAGGTACAGAACTAAATTTCTTTGAAAATAGACATTCAGGACTAACTGTATACTTGCAAACACTATCAGAAATGCATCGTACAAGCTTAGACGTGAAAGGTGGGTTCTCCGTAGTTTCTTTGTCCTCTGGAACAGAGTTGTTAAATTTTCCGTACCGGGTTAGGACTTGTACCGTTCACCATGAGATGTTCTACCGTCCTAAAGTAATACTGCCGTGTGGAAGCGTGACAGCACTCTACATGACGTAGAGCGACGTCCCTCTTCCACAGCTGCCACAATATCACTTTAAATGATAGTGATAGCCATCTACGAAGTTCTACAAAGTTCTACGAAGCTTCTTTGTCCACTAGAGCCCTGTTGTATTCTCTGTACAAGGTTTGGACTGGCGCCGGTAACCACCAGATTCGTTCGAACTAAAGGTTCTAGTAATAGGCGTAACGTGGGTGTAGATTAACAATACGGCCTTCGAGGAATGTGCGATGGACGATAGAACAGACTTTGTCAGAACAATATTGCACAAAATAGAACTCGGAGATGATCGGGCAAGCTCGACTAGTTTCCTAACAGCCTCACGTACCTACTACCTGCATAAAGTTTAGAACAGAAATTGTTCCAGTGACAAAGAGGGATGGAGCTATACAAATAGATAACACCTTCTCGTTTTCACAACGGATTTGTAATCGCTCTAACGCGTTTTAATAACCGGATCAACCAGGTGTTATTTTTGCACACACAAGTTATTTACATCACAAAACTGTGTCAAATTGTATAATTCATGCAAAACGTAACGAAACGATTTAGCATTTGTTTAATATTGACACATTTTTTTTACATTTTGAGTATAATATCGGTGGGAATTAATGTTTGAGTTATGATATTCAGATAGCTTAAAATAGTTTAAAATTGAACAAACGATGTAGAAATGAAAAAGAAAATGGAACAAAGCATGTGTCGACGGCTTTCGCGCAAGCTTAGCCTAAGGCGAAGACATAACATATCTAGTGATGCGCATTATTCAAATCACTAGGTATCGATTCGCACTCTACCTGAGACCTAAAGGTTTCTAAAAGCCTTTCTGTTTGTACAACAGCTTCACAGCTCTCGCGAATAATCACAACGATTCGAGACACTCCTATTCAAATGCAACGGATGACATTAAGTCTAGATCTTGAACTACAATATTAATGAACTACTTTACTTCTGCTAAGATAATGTTGTTTCAAAGACATTGAAAAATAGCTGTTTAAGTTTTTTGACGTCCCTCCGAAGTTAGCGCACTTATCTACTGAGGTGTGGTTCCCAGATAGTCATTAAGGTTTTCAACTTAGAGCGGTCTATTTATCAGACATCGAGAATTGCACCGCGCAGGTGCGAAGACTAATTCTAATGGAAGTAGCAGTGACGGCATTAGTACAAAACGAAAACACGGTTAGCAAAATAAAACAAATCTGCTACTTACGCAGTTGTAAATGAATGAAATCTACGTGTACTTTCTCTAACAACACCCACGTACCTGGAAACAAAATAAATTTGTTTATCAATATTGAGGATCGAATAACAACCAACGATTTAGGGGATCTTAAAATCAGCATTTTCTTGATCACAACGGAAAATAGTTTTTGGCAAAAACTCTATGCAATCTATTTAAAAAAAAAACTTTCGAGAACCAAATTTAATTAAAGTTATTCGAAAACCGAAACAACATTCCAAATTCAAACGTTAGCTACGTTCGGAAACAAACCAATAGCGGGGCGCTGGCGAACCACGAGCGCGCCAGTTAATCGCCGCCAACTAGGGGGTAATCCTTTCGAGTGGTGTGCATATAACGAGTGCATTCCAACCCGTGCCGCATTCCGAACGCACGGCATACAGTGAAATTGCGGCACTCGCCGACTCAAAGCGATGACGGGGCCGTATCATTGCATGATGTGCATCAGTACGCAAGTCGCTGTCGACGTGTGAGTGATATACAGTAACACGCGTGTTTGCAAACACTAGCTTCTTTCTAGAACATTCCCACAATGACATTGACAAATGATAATGAGCTGATAGAAGGACATTTTTATTTAAATCTACATAAAAGTTGGCTTTCCCATTAGTTGTTCCGACCAGTGATTTACAAACTGTCAATAATCCTACGCGACTTCCAACCAAGTTTGACTTCCAACCGAATCTAAAATTCAACCAAACTCCTTGAACGAAATGTAGGAAAATTTTCACGAACTGCAAGCAGCGAGCATTTAAAAGTGGCTCGCTTTGTTAGTCTGTACCCTTTTAAGGCTGGGAGTTAAGTTTGCGCTTAAGAAACCTTGACGTTGAGAATAGTAGTGAGAATGGGAGGCAGCGAGGTGCGCAGGCGCCGCGTGCATTGCCCTCGCGCAGCCCCGCACCCCTCCCCACGCGGTGGTACAAACGCGACTGACTGCATTCCGCCGCGCTTCCTGACCAGGGCAAGTGCAGCGGCATTACGCTGCAAGTACGTACCGCGTCCCCCGCGCGACTCCGCGCCGCACCCCCGCGCTCGCCCGCCTAGCTTACCAACAAGAAATGAACACAAAGGAACTCCAAATCACCAACGTTTTGTGTACGCAATCATGTAATTCGATAAAGATGTCTGATCAATGGCATCATCTTTTGATGTTATGTAGCAAAGAGCCTCTGCCCCTTTTAAAATAATCATAAAATCTAATATTATGAAGAAAAATAAAAGGACTCCTCCCGCCCGTTACTCGCCTTCGTCGAGTAAGCCCTTTGTAATCTAATGCATTAAGATTATTAGGTTGTTCTGACATCATCTTATTTCTTTAAAATTTACCGGTCTTTTATGTACAGCGACTTTCTTATGCTAACATTCAGTTTATGCTCGTTTCGTATTATATGACACGGGTATGCGAAATTCGAGTACGGTTTAAAACTTGCTACATTTTATGATCGGCTCGTGATAGGAATAGCCAAGTTTCAACTAAGAGTGGAATTAAAATTGAACCGGGACTTAACATACGTAGATTTTGATCGTGCACTCTAAACGGTCATACGTAGCGCGCTCGATATAAGATACTCAGCCCGGGCAGTTGAATTCAAAGCAAAAAGTATGGAAACACTCGGTAATAGTCCGTCTGCTGAAAGCGTAAGCGTTTTCCATGAGGCTTTTAAGCGCTTATCTTGGGAATGATAGCCGCGGCCGGACGCTGAAAGGCTGTGACGGCAATTTGCTTACATTAGGACATGCCCCGTTTCACCATTGGGCTACACGATGAAAGCCCAGAGATTTTTTCTCCTGCAATTCGTATTTCGTTTTGTATTATTATATCTCTCATGCATTTACAGTGTGGGCTATTGATTCGGGGCGCAGTCAGCTATGAATCGAAACTGATTCAGTTACAGTTCGGAATGTGGCAGTATTGTAGCAGTTCGTGCAGCTCAACTGAGTATTAAATTGTTTTTAGAAACAATCGCCCAACATAGTTCCGACTCTTTTCGTAACTATGTGTGAATTTTATTTTTAACGTCGTAACTGAAGCGAAAACTCGCAGTAAATTAGAGCGCTCGGGAAATAAAAAGACTGTATGAGTAAACGTCTATTTCTTAACAAGCGGTTTTGTTACCTTTGGAGTTAGCGTCGTTAATTGTACAAAGTGTTTTGTAATTAATGGTTTTAATACAATGTCACGTTACGTTTCTGTTTTGTTAATTCCGGTATATGGGATTTGCTTTTAGGTGTAGAATTTCGTTTAATACATGAAGAGTGACGTCAGCTTTTGATCTTTTATCTATTAATATAGTAAGTGAGATTATAATGTGTTGTTAGTGGTGTAGGCAAGGAGTGCGGTGTCCGTAAGGCGCGTGTTTGTTTTCCGCGGCTATTTCTGGACAGCCGCGCGCCGCCATTGTTCCATGAGTTATGGCCGCTCACGAGAAGGTTAAACAACAAAACTATAGCTCCACAAGAGAAAATGAAAGTAAAAATATTGCTTCAAACCAATATTTTATGTTTTGGACGATTTATAGAAAATTCTCGAGAAATTTTCAAAGTGTTACGCGCTGTTTGGCGTCAAAAAGCTGTGCTCAACTGTATTCTCAACACATACGTACGAATAAGCGTTTGACCGCAATTTCGCGAGATGTTTAGCTTTAATATTCGCATTTTGATATGAAAATGAAAGAAAAGCATTTCAGATTTAAAATCGCTTACACTAGCTCGTTCCCACGCCTTAGTCTACAACTTTAACCTCAATCAGATGTATCCCTATCTCACATTAAGAGAATTAAAACCTTGCCCGACGACGTCTCTAGTGCGACATCAAACCAAGTAACTTACATGCTAAACAGTAATAAAATACTTCTACCAACAAAAAAAAAAGATCTCGCTTAACAAAACTGAGCAACAAAAATCCACCGCAACCCAATACAACCCGAAATATTGGTAGCAATGCATACGCAAATTTTACTCAGCCGTGTTCCTTGCGATTCAATAGCGACCGGTAGTTTTGATATCTAAATCGTTATTGCTAGAACGTAAACCAATATCGCCGTTAATGGTCGAATATTTGAATGTTTACAGATTTTTATTCGAATTATATGTTAGCTTTAGTTGAGGTTATGAGTTTGTGATGTTTGAAAAAGCTTGGCATATTATAAAGAAACTTTTTGGTTGGTTTAGTTCTGCAAGATATACATATACTCACTTTGGAACTATTACTCTTCTATTCTTATGGTTGTATTTTTCTTTATAATAAGTTCTATAAGAACTATTAAGTGTGTATATAAAAAAAACACATAGGTAACTTCTGTTCGTTAGTGTCCTAAGTCTGTTGGTGTCCGTTTTTCTCCTTAATTCAATTAGGTTTTCTTATTTTGACAAAATACCACAAAATTCATGTACCGACTACCTATGTGATCATCATTTAGTTGGTAACACAGTAGCCCGTAGCCAGATTCCTTACTTTTACAAAGCTCTTAAAAAAAGCGACAAACACAAACCATTAATCTCTAATATTGTTTCACAGTTCCCAAGGCTTTTAAGAACTAAATAACGAGATTATCACAAAACATACTTCTGTGTCCAAATTGATAATAAATGTATAAACTACAAACTATTGTTTTAGCAGTGGTAGGTGTTAAAAAGCTTTGGCCTCCCATCGGGGGTTTAACTTTCAATCCTTTATTATATGTTTAAGATATACTCGTACTGTTCTAACGCTATTTTATGCCCTTAGGAATTATATTTCCTTTGGTTACGATGTATTTTAAGGTCATAAACATTTTTAAATTGTATTCAGTAATTGTTTGTAGTTTTTCTTTCAAAATTTAATAAGATTCTATTAAAGAGATATCTTGTCAAAGAAAATGTTGTTATTTAAATGAAATTAGTTGATTATAATTATTTTAGTTAACGTCACACTACCTTTTTCGAAGCCTTGTTTTGTACAGCTTATAAAATCAGAAATTTTTCACATCAATATCTTTTCTAATATTCGAGTAATTTTTGCCACTAGCAATAAATTGATCAAAGACATTTATATTGATTCTCAAACCAAGAAGGCTTAATTTTTATATTCCTAAAGACAAAGGTAGGGTGTAATATTTAGGTATTGTAAAGGAAGAGTTAATAGGCTTATGTACTGCCTCTTCCTCATGTTGGCTTCCCATTTCTTTTCATTACCGGCTCCATAAAGAGAGAATATTTTTTAGCCGTTCTTTTCTCGTCTAGTGACGTATTTTTTAATTTTAAAGACATCATAATGGTTCTAGCCTTTTCCTTTGTTTTCGTATCAGAAACAATTGTTAAATGAAAAAGCTTTTTGTCTTGGCAAGGCATGAACTTATTGTCTTCTTAAGTAGAGATTACTTTTTAAATTTGACGTGTTAAGTTACTTTTTACTTACTAGCTGCTTTTTTTGATGTGTTTTGAAATTGAGTATGGGACGCGATGTTTCGTTTTTTGTTTCGAACATGTTAGATATATTGTCGCGGTGTTTGTTTGTTACAAGTTGTAAGATTCCTAGTTCGACAGCTCCAGTTTGGTCCCAGAAGACATTATATACAAATCCAGGAGTCGCGGCAACGAAACTAAAAGAATTCCGTCTCAGCATGGTGCCGAACAAACTTTACACTACGTACGTATTTACGTAACGACGGTACGTAATGCCGCGTACGATTTTGACATATTGCTTCGCAAACAAAGTGTAAGCTTCAAAGCTTTGTTGCCGAGTGTATTTCCTCTGGCATGAGGCATAAAGAACGCGGACGAAACAAGAACGCGATTGTACCACAGTATCTGAAATCTCACGGCGAAACAAACAAATTATATATATTAACGCAGCGGGTTGAATATTGCCCGATATTAATATTTCCACGGACGACGAGGGTTTTATTCAGCGAAATTGCAGTTAGAAAGATCCTATTAATGAACGTCCCGGTCTCCTTTGTCCGGCGCCGGGGCATTTCCTGCACAATCGCCCTGACACCAAGTAATTAGGGAGAAAAATTCGTTACTCTGACGTCTAGTACAGTGTTTCAGTTTCGTGGTGAAATATTTTTAAAAAGTCGTCGGGGTTTGCGGCTGTAGTATTAATGCGATGTGATGCACTTTTTAATAAAGCTATTAGGGACTGTTCTTGCCATTAGCGTCGAGTGTGTTAACAATGTTTTCATCTGTATTTAGCACCTAATGTTGTGTTGTAGTAAATATTGCTCCAGGTTATTTAGCACGACCATGCTTCAACAATACAAGATTATTTCTATTTAATTTATTCTACAAATTTCGATTCTCATGTAATTTTGGAACCGTAAGTCAACAGCTGCTAATACTAAAATCAATTACAAATACTAATTGTCGATTAAACTTTAATTGAACTAAAACAACACCACAATAACTGTAGTAAGTACGTTCGTATGGATAATAATGACAAAAGTGTCTGCAAATAGTCCGGAGACTGGTTTTTTAACGTAGACACTTGAATCTACGGGCGTTCCGGTTTGTAAGTCCGCACGATGACCTTATATTATTTATGGTTTGGTTCACAGCGTGGGCGGTAGCGATCATATGATTGTATGTGAAGCCGTAAGTTAAACAACGGGTTAAGGAAATTACCCACACTTTGACATTTGAGCTGTTAACACGTACATAGACGTACCTACATGTCAAATGTTACATTGAAATGGTAGTCATTTGATTTTTTATGGTCTAAGAGAAGACAAGATGCAATGTTAGTCGTAGAGATAAAGCCGCTATACAAATTTAAAATGTAAGAGCTGTGTTGAGTTTACATGTAAAATAATTCATGTACCATTGAAATAGTTTTTTCCTGGTTTTTTCAGTAATGCTTCATACAAACCTTATTGCTCAAATGAGAATGATAAGTCATTTAATTAATATATTGATCGCTACTTTATGTAACTATGTTTTATGGATAGAATAAAGAACGTCTAAAATCTTAGACATTAAATATAAAGCATTTACTTAGCAGATACTTAAGAATAAACTTACGAAGTTATGTGATTTGATATAAGCAAGAGGTTTTCATTTATTTAAAGCAGAGTCTTTGCTTTATTTACTCCTAATCTCAAAAAAATACCTTTATTATATAATTTACTTGTGTCAAAAGGGTTCCTAAAGGTGGTCTCTACGAGTAATACAATCACTTATTTTTAACGAGACCATCCCTAAACTCCCCTTTCTAAAAACCTTTTGTTTACCGGTAAGAAAAAGTATCCAATCTGCGTATTTTATCTCTGAAGAGAATTTAATTTGAATAAGCATATTATTATACGAATTAATTGTCTATTTGTTGTTGTTTTCAGTCAGTTGATATCTGAATAATACCTTTTAAGTGATTTATTATTAATAAATCCATATATTTATGTTTAAGGACTTTTTAACGATATGTAGATAATATGACAATTAACATTTTTTTTTAATTCGAATATTGTTTCGCTCAGCGTTTTTTCAATAGTATCAAATTGTTGATTATTTGAGAAAATAAACTTAATCAGACAAAACTGAAAAAAATATCAATAAAGTATAATGCTGACATGCTTACAAAACGTATACTTACGTTTCGAACCCTTACTAAGCTTATTTATTGATATCAATTTATTATTAAAGACTTCTGTCTGTATGCACATCACATCACGTAAAATAATCAGACATTTCAATTGACTAAAGACTTTTCTCGACTCGCAATTATCAGCCAGCAAATCGAACTGTTAGTCACAAAATAAAAACATTTCTAACAACTACACTCATTAACCGCTCCTCGCTTTTAATCTAAGCTATGTGTAATCATTATACAAATTTTCTGTACACTCACGGCGAGGCAACAGGGCCCCTCAGAATACGTCTGTTTTTATGTGTGCCCATAAAATGAGGTGTCCGCGGACCCAGAAAGATATTATTTACTGTTAAAGATATACTACGCTCTACTTACGTATAATGTTCATTAATACAATTACGGGTTTGTATGGAGTAAATGAAATGTTTTGATTATTTGAAACTTGTCATTAATTGTGTGTCTATGTGTTTTTTTTACGGTTTTTACGACGCGGTTTTGTTTTTGAAGTGTTTTTTTTTAAGTTTACAATGGTCGAAATATTTCAAACTTTGAGATCGTGTAATTAACTATAGCAGGCTTTTTCCTACATACATGTTAAATTTTGTTCTATATGTTTTTGTGGTATTGGAAAAGGCTGAGTTAGTTTAGAAACTGAATAAAATTCTAAAAATAATATTGTCATAGATTTTAAGACATGAGTAATGTCTTCTAATGACCTCCTTGAAAAATTTCCATCACAGCGGTATTTGAGTAACGAAATACCAGTTTTCACATTCTTTAAAATCAAAACTATTTGACGAATCCACATACCGTACGTGCCTACACACATTAAGGTACCAATTGAAACACGTCTTCGGAACACATAACTCCAAGATTTAATTAAAAAAATATGATTTATTAGCGTAAAAAAATATTCTTTGCCAAGAGCTAATTCGACTAATTGGACGGAAAAATAAAGTGAAGTGGCCAATGCAACTACTACCACGTTTTAGTTTAATATTATAACACTTGGGAAAAAGAGATGCCACTCTATGACGTATATTGCCCTGTCCTGCTTCCACAGCTATCTATCACTTTAAGACGTGGTGCTAGGCCCCCGTAATTTCCACGTTTTTAATTGGTAGCTGGAAAATTCACGGTGTGCGAAGTTTTTGAGTGTAAAATAAAGTGAACTAGTCTCATCGTTTTAAAAAAGTGTTTATGAAGGCTTAACGAACGCGGAGGCACGCACGCGCTGCGAAAGAATAACAAATACGCCCACGGAACCGCCCTAGCTGTTAACTGCCGCTGTTGTTTAGTGCGTCTGCCTTAGAAATACTTACTAATTTAAATTTTAGAAAAAATATATTCGAATTTCGTGGAACACTATTTTCTTTTTCTAAATTTAGGTACTTTTTCATTTTACGCTGCCAGCGTTTTAGCCTGATTGTTTTATGGAAATAAATGATATGTTAGGTAAAATATTTAATTAAGTCACTCCTCTATTTTTTACGCTATAATACCGTAAATTTCCGGAACATACCTAGTAAATTTTGCGATGAAAACTCGAAAGGCGAATTAAATGTTGTATTTCATTTTTAAGTAAAAGCAGTGCGTTAACATTTCAAGCCCACATTGTCAGTATTATTACACCTATTCAAACTTTATGCATGATATAAACACGCAAAATGAGCCAAATGTGGAAATTCCGTTATGACCATAATGATAATACCGTCCCTAGCCCAACACGAAGGTCTAATACCGGTTTTAAAAGAAAAGCCCGTCACGGATCGCGGGAGATATTTCGCTACACGACATTATTGCATTTTTGCTCACGAAACACCTGAAAATCATTAATTAATTTCATAGCTATTATCGCTACCGCTTCGGCACGTCGTCCGACGGCATGCGAACTACTAATTTGTTATTGTAAAGCATCACGAGAAAATCACTAAAGAACAAATAGTGCGGTGAAACTTGTTCCACACTACAGCCGGTCACACAACGTTAAATCACACTGTATCACGTGACAGAATCCGTTCTTTGCATCACTAATTGATTGTTGAATTGGAATTAATACACTCATTAGATGTATGAATGCAATTAGGTGCATAGTTGTGTTGCGAATACCGTTTCGCGCGGTCGCACAGAGCTACAGACTTTCAAACGAAATTACGGAGAAACTGATATAATGGTGCGAGCAAACCACGCGATGCCGACCGTACTGTTAACATGATTTATTATTAACTCCAATATCCTGGTTATTGATGAATCATAATACATTTTATCTCTGGCTTTAACACATATTTTAACGTCTAAAATATGAGTATTTTACAGCTGAGCGAGTCTACTTTTAACTCTTATAATTGACTGCATCCAATCATTAAGTGGAGGATAATTTTACAACGCTGCTCGAATATAAGTATTACGGACATGGAATGTGTTCTGTTTGCTTTCTCCTGCATTATGTTGTTTTCTATTTTAAGATAACGACATCGTAAACAATCACGGAACGTTTGAGAAGACGGATGAAAGAACTTTACGTAAATGTTGAGTATTCCTGATTGTTATGAAGCAGTCATTTGTGTGGATGATTTGAATTATTAGTTTAATGTCCCTCGTTAAATATATTGAGTGTTCAGCAACAGTTATCGTAGGATTGCCTTCCCACGAATTTAAGAGGAATGCTAGTTTCTACTTTGAGGTGTAGGTAGTGAGGGTATTGTCTTTACTCAAGCGCGTTTAAAGTTACGTTACGAATGTCTCGTTTAAACGCAACTTAAACAAAAAGTTTTTGTTAAACTTTACCTAAAATTAGTTTCCCGTTTCGTTACCTACACATATTTCTTACGATAAAAATTCTTTCAAGTAGAGGCATTCAGGTGTTCCGTTAGCTCTAGACCAGACTTCCTTGAAGAAATTTAGCATGGTAATGGCGACTGATTCTTTGGAAACATTTGCGGGCCGTTACTTATATAGTCTCGGCTCCGAATATTTGCACACGTGATGAAAATTCAAACGATTTTATTCAAATGAATATTACTATCGATTTGACGACCCATATCCCGCAATTCAAATGTCACAGTACTAGGAAATTTACAGTTCATCGGTATAGTACTTTGAATTGTTTTTGAAACAAATTTTGTGCAGCGAACATTTAGTTAATTAAAATCGGCACTCTAGCGAGCTTGTAATTATTTTCACTTTACTAAATTGTCGAAGCAAATATTGTGATTGTGTGGCAATTACGCGCTATCGATACAGATTTAGGAGTACCTAGTCATAAATTGGTATTCAAGAAAATTTGGGAGTTATTCGCCGGTGGAGTGAGCGAATCAGATTTGCGCACAAGTATTAAAATAACATAAACACACCTTTGACGGGTGGTCTTAATGAGAAAAGTTTGATACGACTTCCATTTAAGTCAAACTTCTGTCATCAGCGTTTACTTTCCTAGGCAGGGTGCGGCCAGCGGAGCCGGCGGAGCCTCGGAAACGAGATAAGAAATCTCTATAGGAACGTAAACAAAACTTGATTTTGTTATTGACTGGAGACGACCGCTCTGTTCGATTTCCGCCTTTCCTAACTTCTGTTGAGATTGCATTTGAAATTGCGTTAAAAGTTTACATTGACGAAGTTCGGCGACGACTACAGTTAAAAAATGTTTTGGTTTCGAATAACAAACCTTGATCGGGTTAAAGGAAAATCGTTCTTCAAGGTTTTCAACTAACGGGAACACAAATTAAAAGAACATTAGTTTTTCAGCGTGTTTCAATGAAAACAACATTTTATCGAGTTATTCGCACCTACACTTTAAAAGTATATTTAACTCTGAAAACTTGTGATACCGGGCTCTGTTGAACATTTTATTACTATTCTTGTTTTATTTAGAGTTCACTCTCAAGGAGGGAAATAAAACATTATTTAAAGTTTAGAAACTTAAAAAAGAGTTTGAAATGTCAACTATCAATTAATTTCAATATCCTCATAGGATTAATATAACTAAAGTTAAACTCAGAGCGGAGACGTTAATACGCCTAACTTATTATGCGTGCGAACTTTGACTTGCGCGTAGTTACGATCAAAGTTAACTTGTAGTTAGTGCGCCTATCTGAAAGTGTCGCGCTAAGACAATGTTATGCAATAAATATAATTGTTATTTATTTGTCGTGTGTGAAGTTTTGATCAGTGCGATATTCGTGCCGCATTCATGGCATGGAGGGCGCGATTGTATCGTTATACATTAGTCGGCGGCCCGAGAGAGTTATTATCAGATCCGTTTGTTCGCAACTTTGCCAGCGTTGTGCTCTCTACTCGTAGAAACTTATCGGTCGAGTGCTCACGGCGACGGTGACAGATAAGCGGGAGCAGAAGCGAGCGTGGACTTACCATGTTAGAGAGCAGCAGCCGTTGGTGTTTAGCGACTTGAGGATCGAGGGCTTGGAGGGGGAGAGCGAGGGGCAACGGGAGAGGCAACGGTAGCGGGAGCGGGTGCGGGTGCGGAGCCGGCTGCAGGATGAGCGGCGGGCAGCAGGCGCACGGCGTCACGTAGGACACGCACCCGAGCTGCGGCGGGAACAGCGTGCCGGCGGCCTCCTCGAGGCCTCGCACTCGTCTCTCACGACCGCATCCGCGGCCGACCTCTGGCGATCGACGGCCACGCGCGCCGCCGACTTTCCGACACGACTCGAGGTGCCCGACCAGACGACAACTCCGAAGCGGTCGCTTCCGAATTTATTTCAACTTAACGCGGGAACTCCACAAGTTCGTAACCGTGGCGCGAAGTGAGTTGGAAAGTGTCGAAACTCGAGTTGTATTAGTTAAGGAAGGACCGGGTCGCCGCGAGGGAGCGGGAAACTGAGCGTTCGGGAGAAGCGAGAAACGTCGCGCAGGGCTCGCGAGAGTATGGAGAGAGTGGCGTCGTGCACGGAGCACAAGTCGCCAGGCCGGCGTGTGGCGGTGGACTGAGCGGCGAGGCAGGTGCGCCGCGTCGCGCGGAGGGCGCTGGGGGCGGGCCCACCTGATTCACCTGGGCGCCTGCGCCGCGCTCGCTCAGCCTCCGCTCGCACACCGACACATCAAATACTCTGCCCAACACTAACATTGCACTATCAACCGTCATTATGTTGCAACTTTCCAATGTTATATGATAATTATGAGCTTTTATTATAACAATACAAAGTAAATGTATTAATAAGTAAAGGCTCAACTCTGGATCATATCTAAGCATTGTTTTAGTTTAAGAGACTTATAAATGAAGACGCAAAAACTTTTCGGGCTATATTATACGTGAAATATTAATTCTTGTAATATTTTGATCACATATCACCATAGAAAATGCAACCAATTACCGAAAAAAATACAATAATACAAAAAAAATATCAAAAAACAACTTTAAAAGTAGTAAAACAAATCCTCGTTGCACTATAAAGTAAATGAGCGTAATAAAATAAATTGGCGACTCGACGACTCGCAAATAAGAAGGCATTATCTTGCGGAAATCTCTAGCGGGATAACCGGGATAAATCGCATTGATCTTAGAGGTCCGGCTTTCGTTAAAGGACATCTGAAGAGGTAGGATGTAAGCCTGTTGTACACGCTTAGAGGAGATTAGGCACCTTTTAACGTCGAACACTATTTACTTTTAGGATCTTTTCGTTCGAGACAGATTACTCTCTCGTTAGTGGCCAATGAGTAAACAGAGTGGGATTACGCACATGCTGTTGGCACGTGCGATGCCTGGCTAAATGTTCCGTGAACACTTGATACGTGATTCCTGATAACAATAAACTCTTCAACTGGCCGTGAACTTGTGTTGTTTGCTTCACAACTCTATTATTTTGAATTTATGATGACAGTACTAGGCGTGTGAGTTTAATAAACACAAGTATAAACCGTTTTACGTTTATATGTCCTCAAGTCGGGGTTGCATTTAAAATTCTCTTTAAGTATTATAAGCATACTTAAAAGAAGTTGTGCTTTTATCGTCACCAATAAAAAATAATGAATACTGATTACTAAGTAGAATAAACTAATTTACTAATACAAAACATTTTAAAATAAATAATAATATTAAAGTTGCTTAGAGCTTTTTAAGAGCAGTTTTACATACGAAAGCGTTACAAATTTCATAGAAAATAAAACATTATAGATGAAAGTATTTTTAAACATCATTACTATAATGGTTTTAGGATAATTGTCAGAAATCAATTTCAATTAGCAGTTATAGGTCGTGAAATGTGTCGATTACAATTAGAATAACAAATAATATCATTCAAATTTGAATTCAGAACAATCGAATCAAATAGTAAAAAATCATGGTTCATTTCAAATCCGTTTCCAATTGAGAACGCTAAACAGACACAAGTTTACGATTCTAAATTTAAAATCTTACGGGAATCAATATACTATTTTGTAAAGCGTTCTAATTTCAATCACTGATGCCGTTTCAAGCTTTGCCTGCGTGAATTATCGAAAATCTGTATTTTTTATTTTTCAAAAAATGTAATGCTGATGTTAGTTTATAATATAATCAATGCCAAATTCCATGAAAATCTATTCAATCAGTAATTTTTGAGTGAAAGAGTAATCTAACATAGTCACAAACTATCCCGATTATAACATTAGTAGAATTTGTGCGTCAACAGATTATTCGATTAGCAAATTGTCTACAGAGACTTCAAACACATTTGAATGTTAATAATATAATAATTAATTCGAATAATCGATTTATCAAGTAAAGGTAATTAGAGAATGTGTATTGACACGTCTCTGTAGATATTCTGTTCACTGTTTGTGTCTAGATCTTTACTTACAACTAATGAGATTAACGTATCTAGGATGAAAGATAGCGTGTGGTAGGATTAATATAAAATATACAACTGCGTACTGCGTAGCTTCTGTTATTTAGCGCTGGGAATATGTGAATTAGTATTTCGATACAGGACTGATTTGTGTGTAGTGATAATCATCGCTCTACTTATGGTTTGAGCCAGTGTTGTTGCGAAATTGAGTAGAAAACTTAAATCTTAATATGCCTAAGAGTATTAGCTAAATTAGTTTTTGGCAGGTTTTTTGTTTTCTTTTGGGATTAGAAAAATATTCGGAAAATTCATCTGAATCTTAACTTGGGTTCCGTACCCAAAGGGTTAAGAGGAAGCCCTACCATAAAGACATCGCTATCTCTCTGTAAAGAACAGATTGATATTGTAATTTTTTAGATAATGTATTGTCTACTGTTTCCCTTATAACAACAGATAACGGAAATAAACATAAATGACGTTAAGCAATATTTACTCCGGTCGTGAATTTGATGGGGACCAATTTACACCGTAATTTTTTTTTTTAGCCTTTAGGATTTGTCGGGAGTCTTACTAATACTTGCCTTATTCCTCTTTTTAAATTGACGTAATTTTGAGATTATCTACATCCAAAAATGTAAGAACCTAGAGCATATTTTTCCCTACGTATCTCTATTCAACACAACACAAGGAAACTTCAACTCATCGATAACTAAATATATTCTAGCCATTAACACTACTTACCACATCATAATGTAAGTATTAGCGGGTTATAATTTCCGCGTACAACATGCAACACGTTTCTAACAGCCTAAATATTTATCCCCACCCGAGTGACTCATTGTATGTGTATGACTGTACGTATGTGTGTAAGAAGAAGTAGGGCTGCCAACAAGCTAAAAAAATTAAGGAGATTTTGATAGATTTTTTTTTTCTTTAAGAAACTGATAAAGAGTAAAACTTTTAAAAAGTATATAAAGCTTTTAATTTGATTTGTTAATTTTTTGAAGTATATTTTAATCGGTTCATCTTATTGAAATATTCATTTTCACTCGTCATTTCATTCGTGTTAAATAAATAAAATGACTAACTTTATAACTATACTAAAACCAGCAACCCTAATAGAAGGCATGTGAGTGCGAATTCCGCAGTTCAAAGTTAGGCTGTGCGCCCGCGCCGGGCCCCGGTCGTCGACCCTGCGCGCGCGCCGCCAAGCCGTCTACTCGTTATGTAACGTAACCTTAACATTGGGCCAGATTGGAACCTTATACAGAAAGCGTTGATTGTTATCCGTGTTAAGGCTTATGTAACCCGGTTATGATAGCAGGTTAAAGAAAAAATCAAGTGTTTGTGTAGTCGTGGGAGTTGTCTTACTTATATGGGCGGCTTTGGATAGAATTGTTTGTAGCTTTGCACTGTGTTGATGCTTTGGTACATTCAATCTAAGTTTTAACTATTTAGACAAGGTTTCCTAAAGAGTAAGGAGTCTAGGACAAACTAACAAGGTTTTAATATTGCGTAGTGAATAGCAAGTAAATATAATGACAAACGATGTCAGTGCCTATACTAAATATAATTGTTTTACGAGCTTCGTAACATACATAATTTCGATGCCTTGCTCCTAATATAACCACAAAACAATTGCTTTTTGAAATTCGCTAAAACACCGAACACTTAATTTTAATTATTTTTATTTTAGAGCAGGGTAAGGTCAGTCATCAATAAGTCTTTGTAGCCTACATACACCACATCATCCAACTAATCAAAATTAAAATAACCAGTTATTTCAAAATAAACCTAAATACCATTATCTCATAAACTAGATTGCTATGATATTGAGGTTTACTATTAATCATTAAAATTACTGGCCGGTATAAAATTAGTCTAATTAGTTATCCAACAAAGCTTAGAGCTCGGCCGCATTCAATTACTATTATACCTAATCACGATGTTGATGTGTATTAACTATTAATTAATTGAAATATACAATGAAATGTCAAAGGTTAAGCTAAAATCATTACTGTTAGTATAACACGGGATAGTCGACACATAAGTCTTGTAGGAGACGATACCACTAAGATCTTTTATCATTGAAAAAGATTCCCATGAATCTCTTTTTGCACCCAAACCTAGTCAAATAACGAAACGATGTTTCACCCTGTTTTAATGTAACAAGTTATTTATTTAAATTGTTTGAGGAGTTTAGATACCATAATTTCTACTAGTTCTGTTTAAATTATTTGAATGAACTCTACCGTTGTGATATTTCTATTTTTGTTACCCGGTGTAAAACCTACATGGTCTGTGCCTTGGGAAGTAGACGGAAAGGAATGCCGATCTTCTACTGGCTTAACGATTGTCCCCGGGCTAGGTGAGTGCATTCACAGACCGCAGATTTCACCAGGACTGGGGAGGACCATACCATAAAGATACAAGTTTGTTATAAAGAATAGTCGATTGATACAAATTGGAGACATTTATTATGGTTCCGAAACAGTTCGAGGGAGTTTGCCATATATTCAAACGAGTAATTTTTTTTTTGTTTCGTTCTATTAATACAAATTTTGAAGATGAAATCTTTAATCCCGTTCAGGGTATCTTTGTTAGGGTTGATAAAAAGAAAGGATATAACTTCAAGATTTAAAATGTAAAATATATCTGATATAGAAATCAAATATAACTATAATGACCATGATAAGTATATGCCAGCCCACATTGGTAAATACTTACCTACGTTACTTACTATAAATAAATTGCAATATCCGGTTGTAACCAGTCTATAGAACATAAATATATCAACGTTTTTTTTCACTTTTATAAGTGGTATTACAACCGAAGGGTTGTTGATAACATAAACTTAATAGTTTGAGTGAATATTTAAAGTGAGCGGTCGTCACCTGCACAGTACAGTAGTATTTAAGATCATCCTGATATGAATAATAATCTCTTTAAAGATATGAGATAAATTCAGACGTGGAACTGAAGAAATAGACATGTTAATTATCTCAATCGATAACACAAAACGCAATCGATTCAAGTGTATCGAGCTCCGAAACGTCATCGAAACGGGAAAAAAATTCAAAATAACGGACGGAGAAAAGCAAACATACACGAAGCGCATCGTAATGCAAGCAAATCGTCCGTGGAATCCGAGAACAAAACCGAATAAATTGTTTTAATAAGGCATAAATTACTATAAAAAAAATCGGTCCGATCACGCCGTTACGATGGGTGACCATGGCATTTACGCTTTGTTGGATACCGTACATGGTGCGCATGAAATGCACTTTTTGTTGCAGTGAGCTGGTTTTTGCCGCGGCATGCATCGCATACACGGTAATTTGCTATTAGTGCAGTTATGGCTACACAACGGGATGGTTACGCTTAGCTAAACAGCTAAACCTCTTAGATTCAAAGTTCAAGCTTAGTAACCGACGCAGGTGTGACGTGTAGTTATAACGATCATATGGTAGGTTAATTAGAACGCATGGGGTTCTGCCTCAATGAAACGTTCGCAACTTTGTTTCACTCAGTTTTAATGTAACGAGGTGTTTATTTAAATTGTTTAAGGAGTTTGAATATCATAATCTCTTTAAGCACTGTTTGAATTATTTTAATGAAGTCGGTTTTTATTTAATTGAAGATAAATAAAAAAGTTAATTTTAAAACAGGAACTGTTTAATTGAAAAAAGCAACCAATTTACATTGACTAACTCGTTAAGGACTTTTATAAATTCAATAGAGAATTTATAAAAGACGAAAGTCATAGAAACACATCCTAGATATTTTCGCTCAAATAACTCCTTATGTTCGAAGACTACCTCTTTAGGGAGTCGTACAGTGAAAATAAACAAGTGAACAACCTTGGTAAGGTTACTGGTAGACACAGAAATAGCCCGATGCATCGCCTCAAGGATTACAACAAACCCACAATGACATTACAGAATAAATCATTGTACCAAATAAATAAAACTGAATTGTTAACATTTTGAAACAAGAAGCAATATAATAGTGTCGTGTGTCGTCTCAACGAAACATTTGTAAGGACGCATAGCAACAAAGTAAAATTATGTGTCCGTTAAAATGAGGCCGGGAGCCAACATAATGATGTTCTACGAAGCTTCCGACTTACTAACAAGAATGACATTTAAATTTAACCAAGAGATGTAAGGATATTCTGATTCTGATTAAAACACTGAGTAAAACCGGTCGCGTGCAAGTCGAACTCGCGACACTGAGGGTTCCGTATTAAAGGGCTTTAAACATAATAACTTTGAAAAAAATGGTGGAACATCTTAGTTGCTAAATTAAATGTGTTGTTTTAGCGGCAGCAGAAATAAAGCGAAAAATTTAAACTCCCGAGTGTTTCTGGTGACGGACAGACAGACAGCGGAGACCTTGGCTAAGGAACCTCAACTATGTTTCTTAAAACCGAGCTTTATGTTGCATGACAGATAGAGCAATATTATGTCATCGACGCACACTGGTATTACGCATTGTTTGATACTAAAGCGCGTACAAATTTGTACAGAATTTTGATGATGCTTCGGACAAAATCATTATAATTAATGAAAGCACAGCAACTGTGCATTAATCCACTTCCCATTATGTGGACTCCATTAGAGCATGTAATGCGAAACACTAAAGCGAAAACAAAATTTCAACTGAATAAACCGAACGGTGTTTCTAATTATTAATTCGGAAACTGGTATTCTTGGTAATTGTCAGTTCATTTTGAAGCGGACTATTGTCGATACGTTGCCTAACGTACGCAGCATTCGGGGTGTATGGAGCGTACGTCACTGATGATTATGGTTCGCCAGTATTTTCTTCGTGTTGATGTCTGACGCATGAACAGCATTTTCGTACCGCCATTAGCAAATAGTGTTCGGATTTCTCGATATTTACTCGTTAGTACGCATACCGCGTGGAACATTTGATTTAATCCGAACGGAAATTCTGAAATGCGCAACAAGGAATTTTTGAACAGATGTTAACGTTGCCTGATAATCTTATTTACTGGATAATTATATATTCCTTCAATGAAACGAATGATGTCAAAATAGGAAACAATTTCTCCCTAGAAAACCTCGTTTGTTCAAGAAAATACATAGGGTAAGTCCAGGATACATGCCTCAGTGGGATAGATGACTTGATTTTTATTTCACTATGTTAGGAGCACTGTGAGAGTTAAATTTCTCTATAAGTAACGAGTCCTCCCCCCACCAACCTCAGTGCCAGGCAGACTGTGGACAGGAGCGCACGCGTTTCGTCCGTGTGAGTAAAAATCTTCCGCGGCGAGACGACAAAAGGCGCCAAAATAAGATTCGTAAGTAATTTTAACAGTGTATCTTTTCTCTCGCCTATAATGTCTATTTTTTTTCTATTAGTCTGCTTGCATTGAAGATTAACCTATGTAAATTGATAAATTTTATAGTCATTAAAGCTCATTTTTTGTTTTTATTGAGAAGGGCTTCTATCCCCTACAAAAAGTATAGTTGCCTCGTTTTTTATTAGGATAGATGCCCCTAAGGGCAACTATCCTCAACTGTTTTTATAAGAGCTGTTTTGTTGCAGGAGAGCAAAATGCCTCGTAAATATAAAAGAAAACCGGGTGTTATCCCTCGCGCTGTTACCTGGACCGAAGAAAGTATGCTAGCAGCGTTTGAAGAGATGAAAAAGGGAGACAAGGGTGTAAATCAGATTTCTAAAATTTATGGCATACCATCTAGAACATTAAGACGAAGATTTCTTAAAAATGACCAACAAAAATTGACATTAGGTATGTTCTAGTTTATTTTAAGAATTACTATATTTACTATCTTTTAATTTAAATTTGATCTACTATACCTTGTATCTTATCATTTTAGTTACTGTCTTATTGGTACTGTAATTAATTCTATATACCTACTCAGCATTTATTTTTATTTGTTTTAGGTAAACACCCTGTGCTAGGGTTTGATAACGAAAATCTCCCCCTATCTTAAGAATAATTTAGTCTGATACCAAAGTTGATTTTTATTTTTTAAGATGATTATTACTAATATCAAGAAGACTGGAGAAGTATTAAAGTTCATGCAAGTTAATTACTACCTAGTAGTTAGTAAAAGATGTTGATTATTATTAAAAAAATATGTGATCGTTAATAGATGATAATGTTTATGTATGTTAAAACACAATAAAGACTGATTATTATAATATAGTTGTTTCATTTCATAACAAATCAGTTACAATGTTTGACTAAGTCGTCAATCCCCACTAAGGGCACCTATCCTCACATCATTTTTCATGATAAGTCTTCTATCCGCCACAGTAGGCGTCTATCCTATTTTTTAGAGGTCCAGCAAATTACAATTTATACAAAATCTACACAGTCTATATCAAATCGATTCAGATAAAATAATGCATTAAGAAATATATTAAATATTTCTCAAAGAACACAATGCTCTAAGATTATAAATTTCGGAATTATTAAGCTTTTTCAAAAAGTGTGGCATCTATCCTGGACTTACCCTAATCTTTATATAAATAAAAGACTTTTTGAACACCTCTATTCAATAATTCATTTACGTAATGTAGCATTTAGCAGTCCATACACAAAAAGATACATGTTATACAATATTAACATTACTGCAATAAAACTAATTAAAATCAACTTCGCTTCGTCCGTAGGTTAATTAAAGCATGCGATTGTACGAAAACATGCGAAAGCACTGATTAGATTTTTCACTCTCATTAATATGGCGCGGTCATTTTACATTGCATAATAAAATAAAGTGTTAAGTACCTAATGAGTTTAGCAGATGCATTATTGTCGCGTGGGTTTCATACATTTGGTGTTTCAGTTGCCTGTGGGCTTTAAATATTCTTTGTGGAGCGTCGCCGTCGGGAAAAGGGCAGGCCGGTTCTAGGGATGTAGCTTTGGTCTTTCAAAATTATATTTTGATAACATAAAAGATTTGTTGCTACTAAAATTGCTTCCGATTTTTTTTTCCATTCTTGACATTTTATAAATGACAATCGTAATAAAATGATAAAAAGGTCAATTAAATGACTAAGGTTTGTGTAATGTTTTTCCACCATAAACCAACCATTTGCGTTAAGGTCTTTCAAAATGAAACCAAAGTTATCCTTTTTCCAGTTCTTGCTGAAAATAAAACAAAACTTTTCCAACAATAAACACTATAATTAGATTACGTCGATTAACAAAATCGAATAAAATTCCATAATCAAAAGTCATCGATAAAGATAAAGAGACATCCATACCTAGGTCTAACACCTCACTCTGTCAGCTCCAGATCAAATTAAAAACAGAATTTATTATAAGTATCATTAATTATTTAACGCAATACTGTGCTCGCTGGCTGGGCGGGACGGCTTGACCGCACACCGTGTTTTTGCTACCAAATTTACAGGTAACAAACAGAATACGATATTAAGATTAACACTGTAGGGATGAATACTGGGATAGTCAACGTGGAGAGGATAATTAGTTTCGCGCGTAAAACATCACAATTAACTTTGCCTTGTAGGTTTACTCATTTGCATATTTAGACGCTTCGTTTTAATTCGTACGATACATTTTGTTGTAAATTTGTTGGGACTGTTCTAATTTATGTGTCACGAACTTCTGATATACGATAGGTTCATATTATATTCAATTTGTATTGTGAGACCTGATAAATGGTTTTAATTCTTTAGCCGGTTCTAATGTTCAAATTATATTGCGACCTTTTTTAATGTACTACTCACACCTTTTTTTGTCTACCTGTAGGTGTAATGTGGATACGCTTAGTTAATTAACGTAATAAGAGTTTCAAAATAAAGTCCGTTGTTTAACATTTTGATTGACGCATGAATTGAACTCAAAGCCTTTGATAGTGCACATACAACGAAGCCGACAACACGTCAATTTCAATTTGTACTTTTATTTATTTAAAACCGAAAAAGGCAGGTTTATGAAATATTTTATTTTACTATGCGCTTTCAGCAAAGGGATTAGTGAAATAGGGATAACACAATATTTTACAACTCATATTCTATACGAAAAACTCAATTCGAAATTTCGTATCGACAAAAAAAAGTGTGCGCGTATCATGTATTTCAGAATACGTTTTTAGTCGAAAATACGAAATGAATTTCATATTAGAAGATACTCGAATCCGTGTGGATTTCAAAACGATGGCAATTGATAGTTCGGGTAGAACGGGGACCGAGAAGTAACAAACTTTATGAAAAGTTCCCCTAACATCGTAGCCGAGCGATACGATATGCACGTAAATCTATAAAACTTGTCCAAATATTATAAATGTACAATTAGTTATTTCGAGCAATTTTTAAATGTCTCTTGAATATGACAGAGAAAATGTATAGATCCTTGGCTGTGTGTTGACGAAATGTGTGATTCCAAAGAACTGTTCGAACAAGATAATAGACATCTTTTTTTCTTGCTGAGGTTCTATGGCCACTTCTGTTCAGCTCAATTACATAAAATAATAATATATTTTCACTCAATATATATGGTTTTAGGCAAAACTTCAGCTCAATCGAAAATCGAAAATTGGATCAAATTCAACTTGCAAAATTTTGATTTCAGACAAACAGACAACTGTATTGAAGTTTAAAGTTAATAAAAGCTTGTAATAAAATAGATACCATTTTACACTTCATTCAGTATCCGAAGACAAACATAGCCCTACGTTTAAAATATAATAAGTTGGTATAACGAAAGTCGCTGGGACTAAAATCGAGTATCGGACGGACAGAGGGTTACACACGGGGACCACCTATGAATATAGTCACGTTTACATCAGAGACCACGGCCCATTCCACGCTAGAGGCCAAAACATTTGATCCTTCAATATAACATTAGTTCTTCGAATGTCTATCTATATACTATATTTTAATATTATAAAGCTGAAGAGTTAGTTTGTTTGTTTGAACGCGCTAATCTCAGGAACTACTGGTTAGAATTGAACTTTTTGTGTCGAATAGACCATTTATAAAGGAATGCTATAGGTTTTATAACATCACGATGCGATTAACAAGAGCGAAGATACAATGGAAAATGTGGAAAAAACGAGGAAAATTATTCATCTTTGAGGGCTTCCGTTGCGTGCGCTGCGAAAACGGTACAAGTTCTTCTAACCACGTGGACGAAGTCGCGGACAACAGCTAGTTCAATATAAGACGGAAAGCAGAAGGAATTAAATATGAATATTTGTCTGGCCAGTGTTCGGGTAGCCGGGTTCTTCATGACTTGTGGCGGTTAGTAAGTATCAAGAGTGGGTTTACTTAGGCCCTATCCTCGGGCCTGTTTTGCTCGGTATACTTGTAGAATGAATATGAAAACGTATTTGCGTTGTGACTTGTAAATGTCCTCGGGCGAAATGAGGACATTGTTAATAAATTACTCGTAAGTCTTGTGTGTATCTTAAAAAGTTTTTGTGGGCGTGTAAAATGACCGAATATAGTAACTCGTTACAATGTAGTCGGAAGAGTGGGAATAGTTTTGTATTGAATTCCTTGAAGTGACTGAAAGATTGTATTAGACTTCAAAATCCGGTCAAATATGAGTCCGACACGCTAAACTGAGGGTTCCGTATGAATAGCACACGGAAAACCAATGAATTTATTACTGTAGGTCCAACTATTGTTTAAGCTTGGTTTTTGTTATTATTATTCGTAGTGTGAAGACAGCCAGCCTGGCTTTGTTTCTATATTTTTTGTGAGGAACCCTAAAACACAAATTACAAAACAAAACATAAAATACACAAAACTTTGAACGTATTTACGAATGTACACTTTCCAGAAAAAAACTTTGATACAACATCACGACTACCAAAAGAAAAAGTACCTAAATTGACAACATCGTTTTACCTTATAATTGAAAGCTACAAACATAGCATAGGAAATTAAACCCAAATACCTTCCAACTACCAATCCAACTGTGCAAACTTAACCACCTTTGAATCAAGTTCGAATAAAGCCAGAACTTGGTCACCGCTAAAGGAAACAGGTATATTTTGACAGAAGGTGGATTAATGGCAGTATGTTTGTTCCCAGTTAAGTGCAGATAAGACTCTCACAATCGAGCTTCTCATTAAACAAGGGGGAAGTGTTTGTAATAATTGATTAAACCTATATGTGTGTCGACTGTTGATTAATTGTCACTGTATGCGCGGGTTTACGGAGACTAGAGGTTCCTAAGGTTTGATACATGGAACGATGTTGTGAAGTGTTTTATTACGTGTAGAGAATGTAGTGATGATTAAGTGTGGATTAAGCTCTATCGAGATATGTCCTGTTGTTAAAAAATATTCATCGAATACCGAAATGATGATATACAAGTTTCTATTGCAAGTACATGTATGGGCAATGACAGTAAAAAATTAAGAACGCTTCAAATTTAAGTTGTGTAATCTGTATGTCCGTATTTTAAGAACCATTAGTTAGCCTGTTGATATTTTCACTGATGATGAGTTTCTGTTGCTGTTTTTAAATCATAATCGAGGCTTACCCACGGTTGGTGAAATTACTATTTGAAGATCTTTTAATTTTCATTTTCTTTCACACGGATCTAGTCTCGTGAATCTGCCTCGCACTTGACCACTTTTTTGTGTAACAAAGAAACTTTAATATCAAATTGTCACTTAGAAATTTTCCTCTAAACAATATAAATTTATTTTCTTTACAAATACCTATAAACAACTGAAATTGCGTGTTCAATTTACTTTCAAAGTAAAGTAAATGTTCGTGTGGTATTTGTAAAACGGCGTCACTTAGTGCGGCGACTTAAGAATTAGTTTTGACCCCAGACAACTTCGGTAAAGCGACTTTGTTCATTTGTTACGAGTCCCATGTGTTTTTTAGACCCCAACGTTAAAAGCTTTAAAGTTTGTTTAGTTCAGACATAGCCGAAGCCGACTAATAGCTAAAAACTGTTCGTACAAATCAGGATCAAAGTGTCGCTGTGTTGAACTACTCAATACATTATTTGCTTATAACATTTTATGAAGTCCTAGCTTTTCGCCCGCGGCTTCACCCGCGTCGAGATAGGTTATATCGCGTTTCCAAGAGAACTCTTCAAAAGTCCGGGATAAAAACTATCCTATGTTCTTTCTCAAGATCAACTCTATCTCTGTACCAAATTTCATTAAAATCTGTTCAGTGGTTTAGACGTGAAAGCTTAAAAGACAGACAGAGTTACTTTCGCATTTATAATAATTAGAAGGGATTTTGCTTGACAACAAAAATTTACAAGCACTTTAATAATTGTTCGTCTTTTGTCAGCCTTCCAATTTTGAAAACTAGTAATTTAGCTTTTTTTTCAATGCATGATCTGCTCAAAAAAGAAATTAATATCATACCAACGATGAATGCTCTCAAAAACAAATTAATTTCAATTGAATCAGGAGAATAGTATAAACAAGAGTAATTGGTATAGAGCTAAGAATAATAAGTCCGACTTGAAATTAGGATCTACTTAAGACTGTTCAGTCCTAAACCATGTCACACTAATCCCTTAAAAAATCTCTAATAGGTACTAGTTAAAATAATTTTAAACCACAAACTAAAATGTAACTCTTATAACATTAACAGTTAACACATTTAGTTTACCGACAAACCGGCTACATAAGGAAGAGGGAATGGTTCATTAACGGCCAATAACCGTGTAATGTTTGTGATAGCCACTGGTTCTATGTCCGATGGTGGAACGTACTTGTACATTGTAATATGAGACTCTTCAATTGCAAGGGTGTAGGTCACCAAGTTAAATGGACAGTACGCGACGTGTCGCACGTTCGATCCCTGCGAAGGACACATCAATTGTGTGATCTGCAAATGCTTGTCTTGAACGTCTCGGAAATCCAGATTAAATTCTCTAGACTAGAGAATTACAAAAATTTTTAGAAATAAAAAATATTTTCATCTGGACGCATACTTTTAATCATCACTTTTAGATTTTTTGTGGAGTTTCGTAGGTAGGGGTTTTTCTTTAACGAGTTACTTCTTATTTCATAGATATCAACGTTAGCTGAAGGGAAACATTAATAATAGGTTCGCTAATTTTTTGGACATTTCTGCTTCACTACACAGCACAGGTGGCAAATATACTTAAAACACAAAACAAAAAAGGATTTGATAATGATTATAATTATACACACGGTAAGTTTCACAAAAAAAAAAACCGAAAAGTGAATCCTATTCTCATTTGACACGCACGCCAGAAAACAAGAACATCTCTGTAATATTCACTTTGGATCCCCCCGCCTCGCCCTTCGCCGCAGTCCCTTCCGAAAGCTCTTAATGCCAAGTCGGCCTGACCTCATGCCAGCTACATTAAGCCGTTTATACATAATGTATGAATTTGTTATGCCGTTTGATGTAAAGAAGCTTTAACTCAGGTAGTGCTAACGTTTTAAGTAAATTTTCTATTAATATTTGATAGTCTAATTTGTCGATTTGTTGAAGGTGAAACTTTCCTTTAAAATATTAAGTTAAGGTTCTATTACTGTCTATAAATAATACCTCTTCATAGGTTGACAAAAAAGAAATAGATTTCTGATTAATAAAAATAGAGACCAACAGCATATGTACACTTTAAAAACACATCGTAATAAAATATACGTAATTTCGACAAGATGCAAATTCAAGTGAACTACGTTATAACTTAATGTCTCTTCAGAAGTCCAAAGAGGCTGCAGTAAGCGCATACCGGTCAAAAGGCTAACATTTTCATTCGGCAACAAAGTTTAGATTGTCGCTGAAGTCGTAAAACATTAATTAAGCTAATGAAACGTCCGTCCAATTTGATATCAGTGACTAGGTACAACTATCTCTAAAAATATAATTGTAGTTTTAGAGGCGAGATAGCACTACTCGTCGTAAACCTGCCTCTCGCTTCCTCACCTGTAATAATCTTACATTATGAGAACATGGTAGAACTTCAGAAATTAATTAATTAATACCATTTGTGGAAACAATACCAAACATCCAGCTCTCAGTGTAGCCTTTTCCCAAATATGTTGGGGTCAGCTCCCTGTCTGACCGGTTGTTGCTAAGTAGGTACCAGTGTTTGACAAAGAGTGACTGCCTCTTCGCGACCTCTTCAATCAAGTTACCTGGACATCATGATACCCCTTAGTAAAACTGGTTGTTATTATTTCTACTTTCTTACTACGCGTATCGACTATCAAAGGTGTACGAATAACAGTAAGGATCCACTATTAAACGTGCTCTACGAAACGCAGAATAACTCGTTATAATATAGGTAGTAGTCACCTATACCAGGACTGACCGTATTAACACAGTATTAATCATACCTTAGCTTGTAATCGATAAAATTGTGCAGATGTAGCTAAGCCACGAGCTTCTCATCAAATAATACCGAACATAATATTCAGTTGAATTCAGATGCATTTTATTTACGACGTTACAGTATTTTAATAAAGCTAATGACAGGGTGTGTCCATGGAGTTTCGTGAAGTACCAACCTCTTTCGTTAAAACGATAGCGTTTTTGGTTGACCGAAATATTTGGATTTTCGGCGAAGTGAATAAGTCCTTTGCAGGCCTAGTTTTTAGCCCGGAGCTATATCGGAAATGTAAAATGTACGTAAGCTTACTGTGCAACGTATTTTCACGGTACGAGTATTAAATAACTGTTAAAATAATTGAATGGTCGTCCAGAGACGGATTAAACGGAGCAGATATATGTATATGTAAAAATATACGTACATATGTGCATTTTCTGCTATATCGTTTATTTTGCCAATAAATCACTGGGATTTTTATGTTGGTATATTTTAAAGCCTGTAATACATAAACCAGTGACTATCGATACTTTTAAGTTACAAAGCCCGAAACGTCTTTGATGCGATCCTTTGTATCTGACGAGTATATTTACCTTTACCATAATTGGGAAGCATAATTAGGTTTATACTCATAATACAGATCATAGAAACATACAGAGACCCCTTGTTTCCTTCCCCGTAGCGCCTCCGGCGAAATCAAATGGATTGCCCCTTGCTACGGTTTTGAACTTACATTTATTTTACCCACATTTCTACCTACAGAATATGTATATTGTATGTTACTTTGCTGGCTGGAATATTAATACAGAGAAATTGTTTTATAGTAAAGCATAAAAATTAAAATAATATTAATGCTTTACCAAGTCCGTGCCACACAAATACAGTACCTACCTACATTCGACAAAAGCATTATAAATATTAACGAAAAATATTAATACAACCTTTTAAATTCGCAACGAATTTAATAATAGCTCACATAATAAATTCCATTTGTAGTCGGTAAAAAGTTTTCTTGCTTCCTTTTAGTAAATCATTATTACCGGGTCGACGAACATGAATGGGGTAAATATGGCTTATCTCCCACACTGACATATTTTTACAGCAATAAATTACTTGTTCATTTAATAGGAAGAAAGTTTTGATGGTATAAACAAGGATAGTTCGAGGAAAGCGTCGGTAAATGTGTGTGAAGTTAATTTACAAATGTTAAAACAGGTCAAAACACATTTAAATGGACGAATACTGAATCTTGTGAAGAATAACGTGGACGATCTCGTAAATTTTACATTCAAGTCCTCATTATGATGTAAAAATAAAACTTGTACCTAGAGTTGGAGGAAAAGATGTTTTGTAACTTTAATTAATTTACATATCAGCAATCAGCTGAGCAATGAACGTGGAGCAAGCACAATATAGCAATTTTAACATAGTTTATCTTCATTACGACTTGTGGTATTTTTGTTTTAATTTTTCATCTCTATGACTATGATTGTTATTAATTTGTCTACTGATATTAAATTTATTTAGGATTTCCCGAAATTTCTTTTTCCTTTTATTTATATGCAATCACCAAAATGATATATTACAAGTTTTGTTTTCTACAATTAAAATCATGTTCAATATTTGTTGGAACTATACTATAGGTTTTGGAACGCTTAAATAAAACTTATTTTACACATTCTTCGACTTGGATAAGTGATCGTCCTCATCCCCTTCCAAATATAATAATACATTTTAAATATTTCCAATTACGCCAAGGTATTTAAAAACAGGTAGAATTCCTCTTAAAACTTGAAGTTTACAACTAATTGAATTACTCAATTCAACCCCTCAAAACATCGATAGAACTTTAAAACGCTCCAATGATAAATTGTACAGAATTTTGAATTGGAAAAGTAACATTAATAATAAGTTTAAAAACGTATTTATCATGGCGGCTGTGAGGCAGGCCATGTCCGTTCTAACGAGCTTCAGTTCTCCAAATGTTTTGAAAATTGGACGCGTAATACAGTAAGCGGAGCGAGTTTTTAAGAAGAAGCGCGTCTTTCAGCTCACGTTCTTCGCTTACCACTTACATAAAGTTTATAAGACATGCTAAGCGAGGTCATCTCTCGCTGCGCTTCGCACCTCGCTCTCCGTGTGACCTAACCCTAAATGAGGGAATAATCGCAATGCATCCCACGACAGTACACCGTTGGACTGCAACGCATTAGACGCTCAGTTATATTTCAGACGTCTTGATTCCCTTTCTGTTTAGAATACTAATATAACAGCTTAGAAACACATTTAAAATGACCCTCTTTGCTACAGTTTACTGTTCATCGATTTCATTTTATTAGCACGCCTTTGTACAGCTCTCATTGGTGAATTGAAAGCTGGGAGTTAAAGTTCGGTGAGCTTTAGCCATTGGGACCATTTTGTGATAATTTGGTGTTATTTACTTTTAGCGTAGTTCTTACTTAAATTAAGACTTTAAAACACTCTTAGTTGGGCAGTGATTAAATAAACAACTAGTTTCAATTAAGTTATTCAACAGTATGTGATTGCAATGTCGACACAAGTCAGATTAGAGATTTTAAAAAGAATTTTAGTGTCAAATAAATCCGTTCGCTGCTTACGGAATGATAGAATAAGCACACTGTTAGTAAAAAGTCATTTGAGTTTGAATCTAATATCATTAACTATTACTCACTACTTATTGTGTCTTCAAATAGACTACAACGAAAGACTTGTTTAGGTTTCCAACATAACTCTAAGATCATATAAAAATATTCTTAAAAAAAAATCAATTTAATTCCTTCGCTCTAATTTTTCCCAAGACGGATGATTTTACGAAAACCTTCGAGATAAGCCGGCATCACTTGTTGCTCGAATTTGGTATGCGTCACACGCGCCCGACGTCTCGACTCCTACGAAACAGTGTTTGGAGACGTCTGTCGTACGACCCGTCGTGCGGTGCGCACCGTTTTTATGCGACACGATTTAATTTTGACTGGACTTTGTAAGTCACGTAGTAGGGAAATGTATGGCTTATTGAATGTTTTAATTGTTTTTCCGTTGATTTGTTAAGGTTGTTAAGGAGAATTTTATTAGCTAAATCAATAAGGTATAGATCAACAGATTTTTAAGAGTATTCCTATAGGAATTTATGGTTCCTATAATAAGATTGGTTTTTAAACACGTAATCGGAAAATGTATGGTTTATTGGACGTAATTGATGGCTCAAATGTAACGGACTAAAACACTCATTTTAAATAATATTTTACATGTGTGTGTGTACATACATTACATGTGCATACATTAACAATATTATATAAATAGCATACCCAAAGGTTTACGATACATGAGTAAATGTAATGTAAACATGTTAATATGAGATAGGTAAATATGTTGGCATGTTTTCGGTTATCGTGCAATAATAATCATAGGATATAATTTTGTTTGAAATACACAGATTTAATTAATTAATAGGTAAATAGACAGTAACATGCAACCGTAGACCACAGACAACCGCTAACCAATCCAGTCGAGGCAATTATGGTTTTAATCATTCCAAAAATATTTGTGATAGCCAAATGATGAACTGTCAGTGGCAATATTCAATTCGACCACTATCTATTTGATGTATGCGAAATGTTGTACCTTTGCAGGTAAAGTCAGTCACCAATAGCTAAAAATAATTGTAACGTTATTTTTCAGTGATTTCAGTTATAACTTTAGTTCGTGGGCTTTTAGAAGTTTTTACTGCAACAATCCGAAAAGAAAGTCAATGATCAGTATTTTTAGTAAGTTGTAAAAATTTAAGTCGTTATTTTTTTAATATCTCTTTTTAAAACTCTAAGAATCTGATTTTGTTAGCCACTTTTTGTTGCTGAATGTACTTTGAATAGTGGTGATTATTGTCGAGTAGTGTGAAATAGTGAAACTCCATTCCAAAACGCCTCACACAGAATGTTGCCTATATTCGAAACTAATAAAAAAAAATTGCATGAAGAATTGTTGTGCCTCAAGACATAACTTATAACAACGGCCTTAGCCAACAATGCGTTTCCCCTATTATAGATAAAATGCCGTGTATGAAGGCCATACCTATAAATATTTCTTTTTTAATGATTATGTTTCATAACCTTTGGTTTCTGAGATGCAGATATGGTAAACATTTGCGAAAACCTAACAAGTCGAGTAAGATACCAAGATCACATACAATTTACCTAAATATACAAAATTGTTTTAACAAATTAGGAGATATCCAACACAATGTAAGGTAATTCCGAATGCAGGTCGAATAAAATGTAGTTGTGTCCTGTAGTGTCCATGTCAATAGCTGACGCTAGAAATGATCACAGAGCTATAAATGTAACAGACAGTGCCAAACTACAAAAACTATACTGACACTGGGTTTTCTTCGTAAATTTGGTGTGAATTTGCGGATGTCGGTTGAAAAAGGTTTTCTCTATATTAAGCTGGCTGAATTAGTTAGTCTAGGTGGGCATTATATTAAAAAAATTAGTTAAGTAAAAGTTTATTTGCACTAAATACGGTACAAGAAGTGGTTATAGTCTTGGAACGAGATCCTACATATTTCACTATATTGGTATCTTAGACCTTCGTTTTTTTTTTTTTTTTTCAACAAGACAACATTTAATTCATATCATGTAGATAACTAAACATGCCTAAGTAAAAAGCACATTATTAAAAATAAAATCATGTTAAGACATGTTCTTTATTTTGCTCAGAATAATTTAATTCTAAAATTACACATTACTCCAAGTAAACAACTTTATCTGTACAACTGTTTAAAAATTCCTAACTCTACGTCGAATTAGCTAAAATGTATTCACGTAGTAAATTATTCCACATGAATTCTAATTTCATACAACATCTGTCCATTAAAAGTTGTATTGTATGTTATTCATTAATAAGGATTGTATTATGAATTAAAAAAAAAATACTATGGGTTTTAAGTTACTGCTGAACAAAGTACACATGTTAAGTATTTTGACTCCACCCAGCAATCATCATGTGATGTACTCTGGTAAAGATATCTTCTCTAATATATAAAATTCCCGTGTCACGATTTTTACCAAATTTTATATGCGTATTCAGTAGGTCTGAGAATCGACTAACATCTACTTTTCATACCCATAAGTGTTAAGGGATGCTCACGCTACAATTTTTATTTTTATTTTTTGGATAAAATTTTTTAATATAAAAATAATATTAATAAATAATAAATAATATTTTTAATATATATATATAAAAAAATATTTTTTTTTTTTATAATGAGCCATTAAAAATACATACAACTATAAATAATTAATTAGGCAAAACAACGTTTGCTGGGTCAGCTAGTAATTATATACCTACAATTACAACAGAACCTTGAAAAAAATTTTATTTTTATTTTCCCACCACAAAAACGAATTCCAAAAAAAAGCATGTTTTCAAACCTAAAAACTCACTAAGTCCTCAACACTTTTTGTTACTTCTATAGTTCTGCATCAAGTTTCATTCACAGTCCAAACAGGTCTATATAAACCAGTCCTGATCAGAAATTGAGCGCAAAATGAGCACTAAGCGCAAACATTCGAGCATAACAGTCTTGCTATTTGTACGTGTATTAGTTTAGTTGTATCGATTCCAGTTCAAATTCCGTATAGTGTAGACGGTATTGAGCCTCATTTGATCAAACGTTCACTTTAAATTAATTTAGTGATCGTATTTTGTGATTTTCTTGATTATTTTGTTTGCTCGTATGAAGTCGCGACGTGTGCTGAAAGCTCTTTTTGTGAATAGAAATAGCTGGTGGATTGTAGAATTGAAAGGGTTAGGGAGTTGTAAAATTGAGTACAGCAAAATGAAAGCATAGTTTTTTTAAGGCAGTTTTCAATCAACGTAATATTGAGTCTAGGTGGAATAAAATAACTACTATAAAAAAAAAGTGAAATGTGGGGGTTTAAATAATAATAATTCATCACAAAATTTTTAGTTAAACATCGGGATATTGCCGTGATAATTTTATAAGACTGCGTTTGTAAGACTAGTTTTGAATTATGTAATGATTTATACAAAGGCGTATTCCGACCTTAAAAGTTTCATAAATTATATAAATTAAAAATAAATAAAGTAGAATGTCCTCGAAATAAAATAAAACCAGACCAAAGGGCCTCGTTTTCGCGAACATCTCGAGCGATTTAAGGACTGCGTTAATAAATAAACCATTTCGTAAAAGATTAAAGGCGGGCAACATTTCCACATAGCACACAAAACACTTTCAGTATCTCCCATCAAAATGCAAGCGAGTGAAAGCTTTGAGGTAACAGAGGCAAGTTGGACCTTGATTGCGGATCGCAAATGTTTGCTAGAGCTCACGAGAACCGCATCAATTATTCAAATAACTACGTACAGAGACTGACTAGACGAGTAATTTTGCGAATATTACCCGTGGAGGGGCACGAAATGTAAGCTGCTTACAAGTTTCGCGCCAAATAACTTGGGGATACCCGAGAATGGCTCTTATGTACGGTCACTGTGCAAGTCCGGGCCGCCCCGGCTCTAGTTAGTTAAATGACGTTATTAATCTGATGAAAAGACCTAATGATCGTGTGTGTTCGCCGCCGCTAAGACTACTTGATACGACACATCACTCTGTACAATTAACGCGATGCCTTCATGTGGAAACGTCGATAAAGTGCTACACAAACCGCTAAGCCGGATCCTAAGAACCACTCGCAGTTATCCAAACAGGCCAAAAATCTCAACTTAAATATAGGAAAAATGTTCAATCTGAATAAAGTGTGCCACGCTAGCTTGGGCTTTGCCAAAAAGGGGAAGAAGGATTAAAGAGGTCGCGAAGCTGACATAGTAGGATTAACTCAACGGTGCGGTGTCAGCAAATAAATGACGATTCTCAGTACGGATACATTATTCACTGGAAGACTTTCTTTTATCAATTTTCTTTAAGGCCTAAAAATTTGGCAAATCGATCCTTGATCTGGTAAATGGCTAGCTTACCTTCTGAAATGCTATAAAACTTTTTCATGTCATTATGTATTTCGTTGTCACATTCAAAACTAACGTACTGAATACACATAACCTTTTTTGTGTAACTTGGATTTAATAACTGTCTAAGTATATAATGTACTGAAATCTATGAATAATCAATTACTTACCTTTTGGTCAATCTTGACCGTAACTTTTAGTCGCGGTTTAGATGTGTATTAAAATATATTCTTAACATCAAAGGAAACGCAAAGGAGATGGAACGGCTTATTTCCAGGCAGGTCTTACATTTATATTAGATACAGAACCTTTTACCTTTAAACTACTTTAACCGCAAGGCTTACTTCAGATTTACAGCAATCCGACTTCGGATGTCCATTTATTCAAATATTTCTGTAGCAAGAACTGGCAACATTAATAATTCCGTTTGTTTGTCGCTTCCAGTTCATAGTTCATCGTGGGCGGGCTTAGTTGGTGGCAACACGTCAATAAAATCTGACACTTGTCAACGGCAAAAATGCTTACATTTTCAACAGTTACAGTTTTGATTGTAACTATGACGGTTGTTTTGTGAAGTTTTCCGAAACTATTTAGATGCAACGAGAGCAACGACGCGAATAAAATTCATACACAGAACGGTGCTCGGAAAATATTGCGTTGTGAACTGTAAATAAACACAATATAAAACCTTTGTTTATTAAAAGGATGTTTTGAAAGTGCTTTGAAACGATTCGGACAAACATTTAGTTTGTTGCGGGCGTTGTTTTAATTTTTTATACGTTCGTTTTTTACGTTCAACGTCTCCGTCTCTATAATATTTGCTTTTATACTTCTGAATAAAAATATAAAGCAAAAAATATATGTTTTTACGTGGTATAATATTTGTGTTTGAACATAAACTTAAAGTTGCATCCTAACAGTTTTAATGGTCCAATTTCCATCTAAATTGTCGTATAAATACAGTATTAGAACGAGCACAACAATGGAGCTACTCACATTGTAACCCGAGCATCAAGCAACGTTAATACATCCCAAGCCTTATTAAAATTTACCACAAAAGTTGCATCGCGGGTATTACACAGCATCACATTTACAGCGCGCCTATAATTTTGCTATCGCTATTACGCCGGAATCCTTAATTAATATCCTCAACGTTCGTTTAATATTAGATCATTAAAACCGCAATGTTCTAAAACTTACCTGCTTTCGAAACTCGAAGTTGTATAAACAATGAGAAGTTTACGGTTGAACTTTGAACCGGTACCTATGTCAGGTTTACAAGTTATAACTTCCGATTCTAATTAAAAATTTAACAAACCGGATAATGGCGGTTGCTTTAAGCTAAATCATGAATATAATTTTGTATTGAACGAAGCTCTAAAACAAAGGATGGACGAGTTTTTAAATAGAGAATTTCGTTTGAAATAATCTTGTCGAAACTTTTTACTTATGTTTTGTGTTAACTCGCCTTGAAACAGATTTGGGAGGGAGGCTGTTGAGTAGTCTTAATCTAAATCTCTGAGAATTTTTCTAAATACAATTCTAGTATTTCCTACCCTTCTATAATCTCGAATTCCAGATTAAATAAAGATACCTTCAGACTGCGCGGTTAGTGTAGTAGTTAGGTACAGATCACCACCCCAAAACCGCTGCGCGCGACATGTCGCGGATTTGATCCCCGCGTAGGGATTTTGTGTGATTCACGAATACTTCTTCAAAGTCTGACTGTTTTATGCATGCGACTTGTATGTTTGTGAAACACCTTGCAACAGGGAGTCGTCATAAAAATAATTTGACGTAGAGATAAGAAACTCAGCAAGTTTAAATATAGTTGCCAGCGGCTTCTGACCCGAGCACAAGAATATTAACGATTCTTGTTATAACAACCATGTAGGTTCTATAGCTCAAATACATAAGTGAGAGGTAGTCTCTCTTCAGTTACAGGGGACTTAACGAAGACCAAGTTTGTCTAAGTAATGTTGTCAGCTGAGCATGTACTACTAAGGTAACATAAGCCGTCACGGAGTAAATTTACGTTACATACTCATTAACAATTGATAAAATAATAAATCACGTGTGTTCTATATCAAAAATTTTGCCGTAATTATATATTTATTTTTTGTTAAGCTTTAAGTCCGTAAAGGATTTTGTTACATTAAAAAAAAGTGACACATCCTTTCATTCATCCAAAATGTGTTTTAAAAACTATTCTTTAAATAAAAACGACCTATTCACATTTAACATAAAATTCAAAAATCAAAAAATCTCTTCTTTGCTTTACATATAACGTGACTCTTGTACAGCTTAAAAAAACATCAGACTATCAATAATTTACTCTTCAATAAACATGTATTATTATTTCAGTTGGGAGCCACAATAGCTTGTTTCACAGTAACCGCTTGGGCCTACCACGGCATCTTCAAGACTATTTGCACTGGAGAAAGAGGGACGCAGCTATAGACATCGTAACGGGCCATCTCGCTCTCTCACTACAAATCTTACTCTAAGATGTGGTGGTAGACCCCCTGGAGACTCGCCTAAGACCGAGACAGGCTTCGTGACGTCATTGTGAGGTACTTAGTTAACTTCCACGGTTTCCAGGTTTTACAAATAAAAAGAAAATTAAATATATTCCCGACTCGGACCGAGTTGTGTAGTTAATAATGTTAGTTGTTTTGTTTGGTGTAAATACGCGTTTTTTGTTGGTACTTTCCTTTCAATAGTTAAGTATGAAAAAGAAATATGGACTTGCAATTTTTTTTTAAGACAACGTATTATATGATTTATTTAACAAGCACTTGGCTTGATATGTGATATTAATTCTAAAGTGAATTATGTTTTTTTTTATCGCCGCAAAAAATGAAAGTACGCCAGATACTGCGTTAATTTCTTAAAGTTTTGTTCTTAAATTAATAACACGCGTTTTTAGTCTCACATTCAACGTTTTTGTATAATATAATACTTGTTGATTTAACATTTCTAACATATTCGCACAAGATAGAAGCGGTCAAATAGAAAACAGAGAATCCAATTACGTTTGTCACGTTAAGTTATTATGCAAAATTGGTTCCAAGGCTTTTTGTCTGAAACAACCAGTAGCCGACATTACTTTGTAATGTAATCAAGTAGAAATATTGTTTTCTTTGTATCTTAACTGGGTTTGTGAATTGTTCTTTTTTTCTCTCTTTTATAGCTGCAGCTCTTTATATTTTGATAATTTAAATTGCTTGTGATTCTCATTTATTTTAGCAGTTTGAGGCATAGCGCGTTGCCGTAGAGCGAAGACATTTGTGACGTTTGCAAATAAATGATTGTAGTACAACTAGATAGAGGTTATCAAATGATCTGTATATGACACGTATTTTCACATAACTCGCCACCCAACGGGATGACACCAATCAAAATCACAAAAGGACTTCTCAACAAAATTATCCAATTCGTTACGTAATAAAATGGAGCGGTCTCACCCTGTCTCCAATGGGGCATAGCAGCAGAATAGCTTCTATCAATATGCTAGGGTCTTTCTTACAACCACATACGT
Organism: Trichoplusia ni; assembly: GCF_003590095.1. NCBI lineage: Eukaryota > Metazoa > Arthropoda > Insecta > Lepidoptera > Noctuidae > Trichoplusia > Trichoplusia ni. The sequence goes on from NC_039483.1 coordinate 13,746,690, forward strand.
CTTTATGGTTCGTTGGCTACACCAATACGTCTCTTTAGAATTAAATTAAGGATGAAACCAATATGAGATAGGCAGTCGATTTTGCGGCAGCTAAATTACGCGCATGCCTTCTTATGCGAATTTCGGGGTACGATAGCAATAGATCGGGGGATTTTGGTTACCTTCGTGATTAACTCGGGTTATAACGAACTTGATGATGCGAGGGTTTGTTTTAGATGATTCAAAGAGGGCGTGTTTGTACCTGTTTCTCTCGTAGGTACTATAGGGGCAAATGAATTGAAGAGGCAAACGCCATTCACGCACAGCCGAAATAAATGAAAGAAAAACAAACGAACATCACAAAAAGTGTATAAAGAAAAAATTCGAAATACGAAAGTCCATATTTGTATTAAATTCATGCCTAATTCACTTGATAAACCTCTAAAAGCTTTGCACAAAGGAAAAGATTATTCATGAAAATTTAAGCATATTAAAAAGCGCTTTAATAACAGACGAATGAAAACTTCATAAGACAACCTCTTCTCTAAATGCTTTAACTTCACAAGTCCTTGTTATGCAAAGAATAAAAAAACTCCAACTAATCTCGGAGTATTAGACAAGAGTTTAATAAGTTTAATATAAATTATGCTTTGGTAATATTTACATGAAAGACGTGGTACCTTTTAGTGAAATAACATGCAAGCTTCATCTCCAGCCCGGTTTAATTAATTTACCTTTAGAAGTTAGCTGGTCTTTTGTCTTTATTAAAAGACCACCCACTAGCACTTCTTTATGTGAATATTTTATGTAAAGGATGGACGCGGATGCTGCGATGGCGTTTATTTCTTCAGCATTGTGAATCTATGTCCTGACTCATTGACTTAAAGTGAAAAGAATGTTGAAAATGACAAGTGTTTTTTGAAATTATATAAATATTTTGAGTTATTTTAAACAAGATCAATAAAGTTTTCAGAATATCGCGTTTTTTTGCTAGTTGTAAAATTTAGTGTCCTAAATTTCAGCTTATCCGTTCGATTTTATTTTACAAAAATGTAATAGGTATTAGACAGATAACATTAAAAAAAAATTACAGATAACTATATAAAGGTACGTATATTAAAAAAAACTTTTTGAACGGTTTTTGAACAGTTTTAATTACCAAAGTGACAAAAAAAATAAGATCTTCAAAAACAACTTCACCAAAATTCACTACGTTAAGGGAGAGAATAAGAATAAGAACTGTTTGATTACTTTTGACAACTAAACGTCCAGTTTGTACCCTCAGTAGGTTTAATAGAGTGGCCCCACGGACAAGCGTTTGTTATCTTAGAAACTATTCAATTAAATGTTGCTCCAAAGCATTTCTGCTTTAGGTTGTTAATTAGAGACGGTCGCTAACATTCTGGTAATTAAATGCATTGTTTCCGTGCTATTTGGAACAATAGTATGAATTCTGTAAAGTATTTACCTGATATTTAATATACAATAGAAATGGACGTCTATTTCTATTTCTCATTTCATGTAGACATTTATTTGGTCAATCCTAACCGCATGTCCCCGTCTTAACTCATAATAGTACGTAAAATGCAAATTAGAAAAACGTAGAGTATTTGTCGAGCTTTTTAGACCGACTCTAAAAAACCTACACAGTTTCCGAAACACGGAATTAGACGATTTACACGGTTAGGATTCGAAAATTTGGTGCGTGCATTTTTATCAATCTCGAGACCTTTTTTGAAAGTCGTGCGGTCTAATCTATTACAGATTGAAATACAGAGAGAATGATTGATATACATAAACTAACCATTTTTTCAAACCGGTGTAAATAAGTTAAGAAAGTTCATAACTGTGACATTAACTGCTGACATACAAGCTACACCAACTACAGGTCATCTGTTAACAATCCTGTAATCAATTAAAATCAATCGTTCAAATTAATTGTTTGACAAAATTAATTATAGCATAGTAATTAACGCTAGATTACACTTGAATTTTCAATAATTGCTTTTTATCGAATAACAGTGGGCCGACTGTTTAATTGCGGTGAAGCTTATATTCGTTCGATGCTCTTTCGCTACACAGAACCCGAATGAACTTTATTTACAATATGTAACCGTAAAAAGTCAATAAAGCGGAAAACTATCGAACTTAATTGTTTTAATTAAAATATAGCTTGAACAACATACGCTGTACACACTGACCGGAGTTATAAAATACACGCCATTTAATGTAAATTTTTCGACAAAAGACTACCGCCGGTGGATTTTAGCGTATCCTAACAATGGAATAAATTAATTGGTAACGACTTCATATTTTATTCGAAAGGTTTGAACTTAAATATTATATCAATCAAGTTGGGAATGTCAGAATACGGGAAATGTCAAAATTGTTCAGTTATGCGGAATTATAATTGAAGTGGCGATCTAACTTTACTTAATACTAGTCTTACAAGATGTTATTTACATTATTGTAAAAGCTCAAACACCCGATTTCGTCTACGTAACTACGAAAAATATCCTAAAAAAGTCCTTTTTGTCGGTAATTAATTAAATTTTACCGTAAAAGCATGACAAATACACCGATATTTATCACATTTATTATATAATAGTAGCTTTTGAGTTTTATAAAATTATAATATAACACTCAAAGAAAATAGACGGTCACTCAATTTGCTTGCCCATCAGAAAACCGCGCAAAGGAAATGAAATGCATAATTGCAAGGGAATTATTTACTGTACATTCCATTTGTTTACATTAAATAATTCGTGAAACATTTGCGTTTATTTATTTAATACGTGTATTTCCGATCCACTTGGTATTGACTCGATTTAACTTTACATGCCGAATGGATCGAATGTGAATACGTGTCAGGTACATATGGTAAGTTACGTAATATAATATGTTATGGTAATTTACTCTTCCTGTTTCGCAAGCAGAGCTAATTAAAATCGTCAATAGTTAAATTTCCATTTTTTTGATTCAGAAAACCTAAATGTACGTATTCCGGATACTTAATACCGCTTTGATAACTTCAATATTTTTTCTACACCGATTTCAAATTGTAACTTTAAACTTGTGGTGCATTTATGGGAGGAAATGACAGTTACTTTAAGTTTAATTGAAAAGAGTAAAGAAAATTGGTTTATCTAGTCCGAACTCCGAAGATTGCATTCAGAGTTCATAGTACCTACAGTAAAAAAATACTCCTTAAATACAAACAAGAGTCGTTTTGGAAAATTAAAGTAACCGGTTGACATTGTAGAAAAGGACAGCGCTCTACGCGACATAGAAACCTCTCACTCCCACACCTGCAAAAAATACTTTAATAGCTGACTTATATCCCCGTGTCCTCCCTTGGTACAAAGCTACTTACTTCTATGTACATATGTATTACATTTTCCAGTCAGCTGATCCCCGTTCAAAGGCTATATGCAACAACGACTTTATGTAAATTTTACTTTGCCATCTTTGTAAAGGACTACTATATACCTCTGAATATTTTTCTTACACCGTTCCGTATTATTTAAGTTGTACTAAATTAACATGAAATGGGTTTTTAGTGTGTGTTTCCTATTTTAACGAACCCAAGAAGGGTATGATAATATTATCTAGTATATCTATCTACTAATGCATAATATAAATGCGCTGTATTTTAGAGTTGGAGAAGGAAAGATTTTAAAATAATGTTATTTTCATCCATGTTAGATTCTAACTTAAATCATTTTTTTTTTCAGATGAGAATCCACCTGTCTCCCCCACTTTGGGTTCACCAGAAGGTAGTGTCAGATTTTTACTGACTAGAACTAATACTTGTTTTATTCATGTCCCTTTGTTTACCGCCAGTTCAGAAATTAAGCATAAATTATAATATGTACGCCACATACCTATTAATTTGAAGATGTGCCCCAAAAACTCAATACTCAATATTTATTGCTTGCATAATGTACATTTTAACAATTGGTATGTGATAATTACAGACACAATTATCGACCTGGTTGCGGACAGCACAAGCAGCAAACAATAGGAACTCTTATTTTTTGGGCAATCACTAAAACATTCAAATCAGTACTGAGAACATTTCTATTGCATTTATATAAGGTAACTACAATTTATTTTACATTTTAACAAGCCGGTATTGCATTGTTGGAGTTTCGTATATAAGTATTCATTTAATACAGAAATAACGGTGGTTTAAGCATAACATTGTTGAGTGCAATTCACTCGTAAGCGTATAATTGAAAATGGTTTACAACGGATTTTATTAATTAGGTTAAACATAATTAAACAATGAAGCAATTACCCAACGGAAATGTAAAACAAAAGAGTAAGATTAAACTCTAGCTGTTAGTATTATGTTATGATTTAGAATGTTTGTATGGAAAGAAGTGTTTTTTACACTTTATTTTCTTACTTTAATTTAAATACGTTAAGGCAAGTAATGCTTAAAGTGTCTTATAAAACACCGTCGGGTATTCGGCCCGTGAATATAATAGAGCACTTAAAAAAAAATCATCGTTTATATACAAGTCGATAATTCATTTTCGAATAAATAGTTTAGACACACTCAAATTCAAGATACCGCTCACAAACCAAACATCTACAGCATGTTCAGAAAATCTACACGCTCTCCGAAATCAATAAACATATTACGGGATATTTACATAAAATCTCGAGTACACAGCTAAGCTAAGAAAAATCTAGAATTTATTTTAATCCAGGCGCACCGAGCCAGATAAATACAAAGCCAACACGCTCTATCGCGTTCGCTTACACATATTTAAATTTAATTAACTTTCAAGAGCACATCTCCTTTGTGCTTGGGGCCAAGAAAAGGAATGTTTGCCGGGGAAATGACTGGCCGTGGCCGCTGAGCGTTCTACCGCATATTAAAAATGTGCTTTTACTGCATTAGGCGTACACCCTGTTTATTCATTTACCGTTAATTAATATTTCTGTATTGATGCTGTTTTTTTTTTACTGGAATTGACGTTGGATTCTTCTTTAGTTTTTATTGGCGCCTTTTTGTCTGCAGTCGGCAAAGGTACCGTCCACAAGCAAATATGTGCCTGAGTTTTTTTCTTTTGAAAAGCCAGATATGTTCTCTATTGTAATGCCAGTTTTTATTACCTATAAAGAAAAAATGCTGTCAAGTATTCGATTATTGAGTGAGAGTCAAAGGTTTTAAAGTTTTGTTTTTTACGTTTATCAATTCTTTCAACTTACATAATAAATGAAATAATCCGATTTTATATCTAGTTTATAGAGTACTTTTTCCATTTTACTTTAAGTTTAATTTAATCAAGACACAGTTAAAAGGTTTTGGTAGTTAACGTAATAAATTTATTTTCACTTCAGGACACTTACTCGTATTTATGTTGATTTCATTTCGCTAGGTCTAAAGTCAATATGTTATAGTCCACGTTGACACGGAACTTTAAAATTCATAAACACAGTTTAAAAAAATACGGTAAAGACTTACACAAGAAAGTAAACGTATTTAAGTTCTCTATGTCTCTTTTTTAACTCAAAAGGAAAGATAGGGCGAAAATACCAAATATAATTATATATAGTACAAAAATATCTATATAAATAATCAAATTCATAATTATATGCCCAATAAGTTTAGTTTGTTTTATTGAAATAGTGTTAGATACTGCATAACACTATTTCAATAAAACAAACTAAACTTATTTTCCAAGTAACTTTTTCTAAAACATCAGAAATAGAAAAGCACCTTTATTTCTTTGACAATAAGTCCTAATGTCTACTAATCATCATAATGTTTTGTCCCCCTACTCTACTTGTGTCGTATTGATCATTGTCCGCATACATTGTTGCGAGATGAAGGCTTAAGTGCTGTACTCATTCCAGCCCTAGTTAGTACTTAAGTAAACAAGTGAAAACATAGTGAAGCTTGTAAAGTAGACATAGTAACAGTTTGTTTGTTTGTGTTACGATTTTTGTAGAAAACTAAATAATCGATTGTTTTTCTCGTTTTCCCGATCAATATATTTGAAAAGGCCGCGTTTGTTTTTTACTTACCAATTCTGTAAGAATATGAAAAAAATGCAGTAAAGTGCAAGTCAGACCCGCGAAAGGGATCCAAACTAAAAGAGCCTTAACAATGTTAATAAAAATAATTAATTTATCACAGACTTTTTTGATATTATCAACCTGTCGCTAAATCTACTCATAACCTGAGACTGGCACCAACATTCAATCAAATAGACAAAAAGCCCTACAATTACAAAAGCAGTTTAACAATTACCTGTTTAACAACTCAACTATAATCGAACTCAGAAGTACAAACAAATTAGAACAAATGTAAAACAAGTATTTTTAAGTTACAATGTAAGATAATCCGTTTTCGCCGCGCTGGGCTCTCGGACTACGAAAGACTCATTGAACACCAATTACCTCGGAGGCCTCTAAAAGGTCTTTAATTAAATCCCTCTCCGATGACGTCATAATTATAGCGTAACGTTTGAGACACCCTCTTGTTTTGTTAATTGTAAGTAGAAAATTTTCTATCTAAATTTGTTTTGGAACTTTTGTAAGGTATTCGCTTGTCAATATTTTTTTTCCGATTAAGATTCTGACCGATAACATACATAAATTTCCATAAAGAGGTAGGCATCAAATAATTAAATTAACGGTTTCGGTAGTTACAATTTGATACATCAAAAAATAACTAATTCGACGAAAACCAATATGTGGTTTTGAAGAAAAAACATCCATTTTGTATATGTTTTCAATTTTAAATAATTATTACATTCACAAAATGCAATTTTAAACCCGCAACTTCGTTATTAAGGTAGACTGTAAGCTTTGAGAACAAACTAAAAAAAACAATAAAAAAATCGACGTACAATTCCGTCCCCAGTATTTAGTGATGGCAAAGCGAACAAAGAAAAGTTATAAACAGACATTAAATAAAAAATCACGGTCAAGTGCGAGACAGTCTTGCGACACTGGGTTCCGTGCAAACAAGTTAAAGAAAACTTTTCTTTGAAAAAGATTAGCTGACAGCGACTTTTATTATAAATAAAAAACTAGTCAGTACATTATCTGTGAAAAAATTAACTTTCTAGCTATCAAGGTTCATGGAGAGACAAATACCCAGGAGCCTTCGTAAAATAATTCCATTTTACTCTTTAGTTTCGGAACCCTAAAAAAAGAAGTACAGTCAAACAGTAAAGACAGAATAGGGTATTTCAGCTTATTTACGGGTACTTTGTTTTCTTACCTGCGCTAACAAAGACTCAGTTTCAAAGTGAAATTCAATTCTAGGAAAGAGCATTTTTCCGACATAGGTCCTCATGTAATATTGTATTGTACGCTTATTTTCTAAGGATGCATTTGATGCTCGGACAAAAGAATAAAATAAAATACGCCGACGTTGAAAATTTGTAGTTTGTTCAATTCGTTCGAGATTATTGAGTTTTGGTTCGCTTTTGTGTCACTTTTTAAATGTTTCATCGTTTACTTTTTTTGTAGAAAAGAAAGTGGTTAAACGTTAGTAGTATTTTTGCTGCACAATAAATTTTGTTGATCGATTGACATTCGATTTATTAAATGTACCGATAATGTGCACAAACGCACTATTTATAGCTCTATCACTTCTAGCTTTCATTATATTAATCGTCCTTTAAATCTAAATATTATTTCAGCGTGTCTAAGTACCGATATTTTACTCTTTATGATTATTTTAGACCGACATGCTTTAAAGAAAAATAAATAAAGAAATATTAACACATATTTACTCCATTCCAGTTACTTCAATTTTCTTCTTAAATCACAGCTGGCTCTCAAAATCATTATCAATTAAAAATAATGACATTAAAAGAAGTGTGAAAATTAAAAATAGTTTTATCAGGTAAACAATACTGTGACCTACATTAAAATTAACAGAAGATTTGATCAAATCAAACAATCATAGTTGATTTGATATTTGGAAGCGACTAATGTACCGTGTTATTCGATTAAGGATCTATTTTAGTTCTGACACCTCTGACAAATAAAGGACAAGCTTCGGAAAGGACAAAAATAACGAAATTACAGATGTGTGCTTGAAATATCAATTATGAACGCGAAATGTATAACAAAACAATGTAAAATAAGATACTTTTTACATTCCAAGAAATATTTCAAGTTGTTTTTTTTTATCCTTAATACCTATATTTTGGATTCCGAATATAAAATTACTAGTTGTTTCCCGCGACTTCGTCCGCGTGGTAGAAGGTATAAGTTAGGAATTTTTGAACGGAAGCGGTCGATGATGAATATTTTTCCCCGTTTTTGCTACATTTTCCATTGTATCTTCGCTTCTGTTAGTCGCAGCGTGATGATATATAGCCTATAACCTTCCTCGACGAATGGAACATTAAAAAATTAAATTTTTCAATTTGGGCATGTACTTCCTGAGATTAACGCGGTCAAACAAACAAACAAACAAACCCTTCAGCTTTATATATTAGTATAGATAACTTGCAATTTATTTTGCTTTCATTTTTTCTATTTGCAAGGTTATGGCTTTTAACAGCAATTTAATATTTTTTAAGCGACTTCATTTTTGTTTTCTATACAAAAAGTACTGTTATTTAAAATTCGAACAACATTCTTTTTTAACGTTTCGATACTCAAGTAGTAATGTTGCAACTAAGAACTCATAAATCCTCTATTCCCTTATCAATACGTAAACAAAACAAAGCAAACTAAATAAATAATAACATCAATTAGTATAAACCAAGTTCCTGTTTATCCAGCAACATCTTGGCGGATTTGAACCGGTGTAATTGGTAACAATAGCCTTAGTCATGTGTATTCCACAAATGGGCTATTTTAAACCCTGCGTAGAGAATTTGATACACACGCAATTACTGTTTCAGAGTGCTGTGGTTTATGAAACTTTATCTTAAGTGGACTGTGAGGTAGTTTTCGTGTGTTAGACATGTATCCATGGATCAGACAATTTCGTTTGAAAGCCTTGTGTATTTTAGTTAATAACAAAAACATGGGAGAGCTATGGGCGATTCTCTTTAGATGCTGAAGCTAGTTAAGTTGCAGATATCTTTAGCTAAGGGCCGATTTTTCAATCGCCAGATAACTTTTATCTGACGAATATGTTTAACGTTTTGACAGCTTTTCTATTGAAAATATGTCAAACGGCCATATTTATTCCTCAGATAGAAGTAATCTGGCGAATCTGAAAAATCGGCCCTAAATCATATATATTAAAATAAAAAACACTTAACACATTTACAAGCTAGATTTTTTAAATTAATTGATGCATTTATCTTTAGTATGAAATAGTAGTATTTTTTATAGCATTTATCATGTATAGTATGGGCCCGTATCATGAACTGTTATTTCTGTAAGTAAAATCTAATATCTAAATATTAATTTAAAACAAAGAAGAAAAACGACCATGGCTTTACAGCGTAAATTTTTTTCTCACTTCATAAAATCGAAAAAAAAAGTAATACAATGGTTAGCCAGTATAAAATAGCTGCCTTGAGATAAACTAGAAGCATCTATTCCTGTGTGCTACCACAGGTCTCGGCCTGTAAATAATGCCGTAGATGTCTGCGGACATAAGCCTATGAGAAACCTATGTACCTGTACCACGATCTCTTAAAGCAGTCCTGTTATCGTTGTGGAAAAGAGATGCCGCTACATGCGTCATAGCAACATCTCGCTCTTACAGCGCCAGTAGTCTCGCTTGAGGATTGCGTAGTATCAGGCTGCGGATATAAGGCTGATTTTCTACTTGACATAAGGTCGATTTTCCAGTGAACAGCAGAAACGGTCCCAGGATATTATAAGGTCCACTCTACAGTAAATGGTACACTTTCCGGTTTGCGGTTGTTTGTGTATCATTTAGCAGTTGAGATTAGAATGAGGTGTGGCTTAGGTTTGGTCGAAGTTCAATTTGATTGAGTGTACGTATGTACTTAGGTCTACTAATTATTTTTGAAACAGTTCTTTGGCTAACAGGGTGCAAAAAATTTCGTTAAAAGCAAAATGAACTGACTTCATAATAAAATATGTTTTTACTTTCTTATAAAAATAAAATAGGACTAATATTCTACAAATAAAGCTCTCGACCAAAAGCAGACAATCTCCAAAACAAATGAGCATCAACAGTTCTAAAAGCTATAAATGTATTTGTTTGTTTTGTGGTTACCTAAAAAAACAGCAGGCCGGATAATAAAATGGCGTCCGGCCGCACATTACCGGTGAATATTCATTTAGCTTGGACACGTAAAACAATTTGCCAGTCAAATGAGTTTTCTAAAAAGCCGATTAAGCGAAAACTAAAATTGGTTAATTATTTATCGTACATACCGTACGCAACCGTTCGGTCTATTCAATGAGCTAATTTTCAAAGAATAATTTATTGGTGCAGCTAATATTTAATTAGATGGGCTAGTAATTACGGGAAATATGTGATTTGTGCTGCACTTTTGCTAAACAGACGGTTTAGAACATTTTTTCATACCACATTTTTAAAGCTCAACTCTACCTAGAGAGAAAACAGATAGTAGTCCCATAAGTACCTACTTAAAATACCGTGTCAAGTGTGCAGTTGATCGTAAGGTATTATATCAGACACATTTTTTTTGTCAAAATCCTTGAGAATAATAGGTACCTGCTATAAAACCAAAAAGTATCTATCTTTTATAATATATATATCCTATATTTCTATAAGTACTTAAAATTACAATGATAAAAAAGCCAACTGTACATAACCTAGAAAAGTTATATTTTCAACCGAATCAAAGGCGTAACACGAACTCGCGTAGTCCAACATGAAAACTTTCGTTCCGTTGCCGTTGCAATGAAATATTTACACTGTTAATAGTACGCAATATTTAAATAGCCCCCACATTCATTACCTGTACAAATAAAACTCCAGCTTACCTGAAAAAAACGTAATATGCAATTTAGATGTGTTTCTAATTTTGAATGGGTAGTGGTTTTTTTTTTTGAGAAATGTAAATGTATATTCGTGGAGGTTTTATAAAAAAGATGGAAACTTTTTTTTGATATGGACTTGGTACAAGACTTCAAGAGTGTTGTTGTTGTACAAGCGAAATTAAATAACTCGGTGTCTATTGCTCCATTTCGCTTTTTCAACCGAAGTTGTTCAAAAGTTTTTCAAAAACTTTTTCTTAATTTTTCATGTTTGATACCTCAGAACGTCGGGCTGGATGAACCGATTTTGATGAAAATTGTCTCGGTTGTTTATTTTGAAAAATTATTATTAATAATTGAGACAGTCTTACTTGGAGATGTGGTGGCACATCTGGCAGGTATAATATGATCAAATAATTTTGAAGAATAAAAACTTAACACTAGAACTATATTAACATTAGTAACATGTCAAATGAAACAAATTAACAAATACACACCATTTCTTACCAGATTCATATAAGAAAAACACACAAGATCAGTGCAAGTAAACAGTGAAAATATATATAATAGTGAACAAACATGAACAAAGTGTGAAACAAGACACAATAGAGGAACATAACACCATACTAGATTAGTGCCTGCAACATTAGTGGTTAAGAATTAAGAAGTGAAATGGCGCGATACAGCGGTAAACATCTTCTAAATACTTATAATGCGGATCAGTTATGTAACAGTATTCGAAATTTTAGTTACGTAAACAAATAGTTGTAGAATTGACTGACAGGTTATTGACTGTCGATATGAACCGGCCACAGCTCTGGAGACGCACAGCGCGGCAGCGGTTCACGTTTAGACAGTAAGAGCCGCTATCAACTTTCTGAGAAGTTGAGTGTGCAAGGATATTACCAAACGGTTTAAAATTCTTCTAAACATACCATTTGGTGCGGCTTTAGTTACTCAGCTTTAAAGCCTTTAGTATGATAATTAATTTATAATCTTGCAAATTGATAAGAAGTGACTGTTCTCCCTAAAGGCAAACCAATCGAATGTCTGGTTTACGCAAAACGATTGCGTCACACCCCTTGACGTTTAATCAAAAAAGAAAAACAACGCCTACACTCGTGTCACTGGGCTCAGATCTTAACGCTAAAGAAATCCGTGACGATACATACCAAGTGTTATATATGTACAAGAAATAAAAACCTGTCAAGGGCGAGTTTAAATTGCGACTCTGAAGGTTCTGTACAAATAGGCTAGATATCAACAAATCGGTTAGGTGATAAACTTGTAAATAAAGTTAAGACCGTAACTGCCGTTTCCTAACATCGTTTTTTCCATAGATCTTTGTTGGTGTAGAGGTAGCACAAATACAACATCATCTGTAAAAAACATTTATCTAGGTGCCACAGTTCATGACATATAGCCTTCAACAAAGAACCGAAACACAATAGAACTCCAAAACTACGGTTCCGTTTTTAAAAATCGGGTACGGTACCCTTAAAAACAAATCTTTATCTTGGCAAACGAGTCACCGTCAATATTCGGCGTAGCACACACTGTTTGCTCTGCGGCAGGAGGCTACAGCCAGGCTTTTATACCAACATTTAAACAAGAGATCCCGCTCCGGGGGAAAGATTAAGGCTTTGTCTTGACGTAATGCAAAACAGACGCTACGAGACTGAATTTGATTTTGAACAAATTATCGTTTTGGTGTCTTTATGTATGTTTAATACAATTTCAATGAGTTACCTTCGCTTTGTCTTTTTCGTAAGTGAAATTATATTTGATGTCACATTGTTGGGTATTTCATAATGAGAATAAATTATAGAGACCATTGTAGTATCTATATATAATCATACAAGTTAAAAAAAGTATTTATGAATAAAGAGAAAGAGTTTTCAAAAAAAAAAATATTTTCAAGGTGTTTTTTTTTTATAATTAAGGCGTTTTAATGTCAGTTATTTCCTAGCATATTTTTGAAATAACATAAAAAGAAATAAGAAAAATATATTTGAGTTTTCGTAGGCAAGTATGACCGAATCCTTAGAGCAACGAATTTATTTGATCACCCACTAACTGAAATGTACTGAGTAAACGTTTAACAGAATATTGTCCACAAATAAAACTGAACAGATTTCGTTCAAGTATCATCATTGTGTGTGTTTGTTCACAAGTATTTAAACTAGAGTTAAACGTTTATTTGTAAAAGTTTAGTTGGTTTTCCGAGTTTTGTACTGGATAAAAACGGAAAAATTACTATGGCTCCGTCCTGGTGATCGACGGACGAATATACATCCGTCCGTCTGTCACCAGGTTGTATCCCATAAATCATGGTAGCTAGACAGTTCATATTTTCACAGATGATGTATGTCAGTGTTAAAATAGAAAATTATATATTTAAGGTGGTTCCCACATAACATCCTTTTTTCATTGTACTGAACTCTACCCGCGAGATCGACCGACACTTGGTTCATTTATAAAGCACTATTCACTTAAAACGTTAAAATACTGTCCTGCTATACCTTTACTAATAAATCAATAAATAAACTAACATATTCTATACCAATACATTTATTTAAATTCTGATCCTCCATCCATTACGAGGATAGTTAACTAAAAAAAAAACAAAATTTGCAATACGTATAAAAAGCAAAACAAAAAAAAACCTAGTTGGTATTTTCATACAGCCAGAAAACAACGGAATAATACCTTCCATTTTCAGGATTCAATAACACGCAGAAATATTTTTATCAAATATTTTATTACAATTATAAAGTCTATTGTTTTTGCATGGAGAGCACAAAGGGATTGGGTGCTCACTTTTTATAAAAATAGAAAACTATGTTTTATTAATGTTTGAATAATTGAGTAGGGCTTTTGGTAGTTTTTTAGTTATTATTTATGTTCTGAACGTTGTTATTTAGTTGATTTTTTCTCATTAACTTAAGTAAATAGATTTGATTTTGGGCGCGTTTAGTGTACAATTTAATGCTAGAAGTCACCTATATAGGTATTGTTTTATCAAAATCGTTTAAACCGTTGAGTTACGATCAGAAATCCAAACGTATGTTCACGTCAAATACATTCAGGATTTGCTTTTGTTAAACAAAGAAACGGGACCACACATTGAAAACAGTTCAAGTACGTAAGAGTTGGACTCGAAACACTCGGGGTTCCGTATAATATTATTATTATCAGCCATTAGTGTCCCACTGCAGGCAAAAGGCTTTCTGTCCTTTCATACATCTCGGTGTATTGCTTACAGAGGCCACTTTCATCCGATAAAAAAATTTGCAAAAAAAAAAAATATTACCATTAAATTTGTGACCGCACCAACCGCTGCTTAACCTCAATTTTTACATTCTTATCTTTTAAAATAGCAAGATAAGAAATACATAACGTGAAAATTTCAGCAATGTAGCCACAATTATTCATAAAATAATGTTTGGTGGCAGACAGACATATTAGTTAATGTATTTCATATTTACTAAACGGTTGAAACAATTGAGTCCTGTTAAAACTCTTATCGAAATTATCAATTATATTCATTGGCCAATATAAAAACGGCGCCATACAACAGAATTGTCTTTTAAAAGATAAAAATGTATATACATATGGTCGAAGATCAACATAACCTTGTTAGGTTAGGATTGAGCTTAGGACTCAAAATCTTATATTTGCTAAAATAACATTGGTTTAGGATCAAGTCCAGTACCATAAACTCTTAAACAAAGACAATTGACGTTGTGCGACCGAGATAGCTAGCTATACGCGATTTAGCGGGCTATCCCGCTTTAATAACGGTGACAGTCGTATTGTGCCAGTGCATAGTAGAGGATCAGAACTGTTATTTGCTCAATAATTGTGATTACGTATGGAACAATGATCTTGCAGTATAATGTGCTTAGGTTATTGTTTATTAATAAGATTTAATACAGACCGATACTTTAGGTTGTTAAGCGTTTCAAATTATTATCTTTTCTATAGGTACCGTAGCGACACAAAGGCGCAACTGAGAACTCTTCTATAATCTATGATCTTACAAACGAGTTGTTCGTAAGATCATATATTTTAAACATACATATGATAAGAAAGCGAGATAGACAAACAGCGATACTTTCACATTTTATAAGTATGGATTAAAGAAAATACTTCATAATATAACAGAAACATTTTTTCCCAAAAGGCACATAAAAACCAAAAATGCTACTATCAAAACACCAACCAAAATAAACCATCAAGAACATAACCAATGCAGGTATCAAACATAAAGATTACAGTTCAAAAGCGAGACTTCACCGTCGAAACCAGTAACTTAAGATGCAGCCTCCCTAAGATAAGACCACCAGATGTCACGCTGATGTAATTGCGTCTGCCTTTGTGCTTCTAATGAAAGGTACAAAACTGATATAGCTATCTTTAATCAACGCGAACTTCGCATAACGATGCGGGTTCATGATAGTCGCAGTTCATGTTAGATTTACGACAGAAATTATTGTGGCTGTAAATATAGAATTATGATACAACTAGCTGTTGCCCGCGACTTCGTCTCCGTGGTTAGAAGATATAAGTTATGATTTATACCTGCCCTGTTTTTTCCACATTTTCCATTTTATCTTCGCTCCTATAAGTCGCAGCGTGATGGTATATAGCCTAAAATATTCCTCTATGAATGGTTTATTCAACACAAAAATATTTTTTCAATTTGAACCAGCAGTTCCTGAGATTAGCGAGTTCAAACAAACAAACAAACAAACAAACACTTAAGATTTATATATTAGTGTAGATATTGTATAGATTTATATACTAGTATAGATATTAAAGGTAGACCTCAGTAAGTTCTGTGTTTTTTTTCAATAATTTAAATTTTCGTTGTTCGTTGTTAGCGCTTCTCAATTTAAATGACATACGATATTGGTACAAAATATAGCTTATAAATGCTTGGCCCGTCCGAAGATCCGACTCGAAACTTATGAAACAAATAAAGTCTATTTTTGTATTAATAAAGGAACATTTTCCAAATACAAATTTCGTAAAAAAAAAACTAAAAATCCGAAGACATCAAAACAAAAATTTTAATTCAAGCAATTTATTACGACAATTAAATCTAAAACAATGCAAATTAAATGAACCCAGACGGATCATAAACATCAGATTTCAAACAGTGCCAACAACACAAAACGTAAGGAAACTAATCTCTTTGAGACAATACTAAGGCAATATCTTTGGTTTACGACGGCCGGCTGACTACATCTACAAATATTTGAACAATCCCCTCACTGTGCCACCATTGTCTAGGTCAAACTAATTTCGGGATCTTCTGAGCAATAATTTAATTTTGCGTTAAGACCATCACCCGGAATTCATCTGGTTAACCTTTTAATTAAACTTATTTATTAGTTAAAATAAACGTCAAATTAACCGATTATAATTTAGAATAATTGTAAGATTTAATGGAGTTTTACATATAGATGCTTAATATATGACACTGTTCGTAACAACGCATAAGTAGAGGAAAATCCTGAAAAGTGTCTTGATGTCACTTCAAGGTTTAAACAAAGAACAGAATTAGATAATTGAAAAGCGTCAGTCTTTTTTTGCTTCCGAATATATGGAGCAGTAACTATAAAAATAAATCATTAAAACACGACAATCTTTTTATACAAAACTCAAAGTATAACCCATCAGGGAACAACAATGTGAGGTGGTAATAACCTTATTATGCAACGATAGACGAATACGTGCAAAGTTGGTAAAAAACTGTGTAAAACGTACGATGCGAGTGTGAAATTATGTTAAGTATGTATAAAAGTATATAAAAGTCTTGGTTGAGTACGACCAACATAAATTCCTTGAGCACAACCCTATTCACAATGTACAGTCGGGAGGTTAATACAATCAGATTTACAAGGTGCCAGTATTTTTCAGTGACATTATTTTATTCGTATTTTAAAATTAAATACCACTAATTTTTAAGAGTATTTTGTAACCCATAGCACATCAGCAAGCCTTTGACTTAGATTGTGTTTAGTCATTTTTTTTAAATTTCTTTTTATTTTCCAACTTTTGTTGCTGGCTGTACCATGCCTGTTTCTTTCCCCTGCCGCGCACTAATAACCACTTAAGCTTATCTAGAATGCAGAATAGATTTTTATTGAATGCTTTACTGTTATGTAATTGGAAAATATTGTATGTTTTTTTTTGTAAGATTTCTTTCACGTAATACGTGTACCTACTTTAGAGGTAGGGTTGTCAGTTCTGCTTAGATTTAAATGTATTGTAAGTGAAATTTTAGTGAACTCGATATAACAAGAGGAGTGAAAATCATGTCTTATATATAAAAAAAATATAGATAGAAAATAGATTGGTTTACATCTCCAATTAATCTTTCAGTGGTTTTGTCGAAATTGGGGACTAAATATATACTACTTATTTTTTTCTGCATTAAATGACATCTTTTAACTTGTTAACTATCACTTTTATTTTAAATTAATTATTATAAAATTTACTTAAGCTAAACCATTCACCAGCCACCTTATACCTATAGAGTACCAAGTACTAGTAAATATACAACCCGTATCACGAAGTCCAAATCTAATTTCTGTAGAGGCATTACTTACAATGCGATTGCAAGCTTGTTGCATACAGAATACATCTAAATGGTCTTATACGAGTATTAGTTTACATGTCAATCTGTACCAGGCCTTACATTCCCCCGCTAGTGTGCATTCCGCCTTACAACTATTTGAAAACGTTAGAAGCACCTGTTACATTTCTAACAAAATGATTATGTAGATTTTGACATTAATTTTATGTTTCTCAATGGCTAGTTTAAATGGTTTTAGTGCCGAGATAACTCCTTTAGAATGATCGCAATTCTTAGAGTTCTAAGTTCGAAGAATAAAAAAATGCTCGGTAAGTCTGTCTTTTAAGACTCTCAAGAATGGTTTAGTTAAAATTAGTAGATACCTAATTTGAAACTGCGACAATGAACTTCCTTGATACTGCGACAATTATCAAACCTAAGTCGAAAGCATTAAAAGATATCGCAGTTCAAATCGCATTACGACAAAAAAAAAACAATGTATCGATCAGGAGCTTTATCTTGTCTATGACCTTAAAATTCGGTCACGTGAAAAAATGTTCCAGTAGCTATCTATATACTTTCCATTTAAACCAACAAAAACGTTAACGAACTACAAGAACCCTTTCTGATAAAAATGACGAGCTACCACCTAAGTAAAAGCAGGATTTATTCGCGGGTTCCGTTCCGCTCCGGCGCATAGTAAGGTGTTACCCCAGTTATACCTGGGCCATAGCCGGCACCCCGGGCCCATACATCACCAAGTCACCCGAGACGGCTCGCGCGCATGCGTACTTAATGTAAACTTTAAGCCCAAGGGTTTTGAGGGGCAATTTAACGTAAGTTTTGGAATATTTTAAAGTTTTTTTTTGTTTGAGGAAGTAGTGTGAGATATATATTTCGGTTTTGTACAGTCTTGCGGATTTGAAAGATCTTGCTAAAATCCGATGTGAAAATGTTAAAAGTAACAAGTTGAAGTATAAAATTGATGATCAATGGTAAAGAAATGCAGTCTCTACTAACGAATTTCTCTTTTGGTACTGTTTTGTTTTAAATCCTCACACTGTTTGTCGGACTGTCACATTAACTATTCAAATGAAACTCTGTTATGTACTTATAATTTACCTACTCCTTAAGTCAGATAAATAGACAAGATAGAAACATAAGTCAATAGTGTTTGGCTAAATTCAATATAAACTTTATTTTCTGAAATAATAAAGACGCGTTCTGCTAAATCAAATCCTTCTCAATCCTAACCTACTAAAAGTTATTCTAAAGCAAAGTTGCACCGTAAGACACACAGTTTTATACAAAACTTTATAACTTAACGATTTATCATAATCTTCGACTTCAATTTATTCTTTGTGTTTTTGATTCATAAGGAATCAAGCGCTTTTGAAGAAGGAGTACTGCAGATTTTGAAGCTACTTTTCCAGTGCAGTTCTCCGTTCAGTTTTCACAAGTACAAAGCATAATATAAGTATTCATTGAGACACATTAAAAAAAACTCGTTCCTAATTACAACACCTATAAGCATTTCATGGAGTTTTTAGTGTTTAGTAACACTGATTTCCTGAATCATTTTTTTTTATTGATAGTACAAATAACATTTTTCAACAACACAACAAGACACATACTTATTTTAATCCAAATTGATTAAACAATACGTTTGATTAACACGACGTGGGTCTCTTAATGACATTCAAAAAAATTCGTCATTAAAAGTCAATTGAATTTACTTGTTGGGTGTTGGGACGGCAATCAACTTCGCCAATTACACGTGACTGGGAACACAAAAATAATTTCCTTTATATACACATACGGGGAGAATATGTAAAGTAACCTCAATGATAAGTTGAAATAAAACGATACATTTTGTGTTCCGTTGTTTTAAAAGTAAATTATTAGGACAAGTGTAGCTAAAGTTTATTTAAAAATAAGGTAATTGATCGCACGCTTTTCTTAAAAAAATTCAATACCGGAAAAGCTTCATTGGTTGGCTTACGGCTGTATACTAAATGCATGTTCAATTTAAATCCGGAACGCTCTTTAAATACGAAAAATAGCACAAAATGTTCTCTCGTACTTAAACCGCACCTAATTGCCGGATCCCGCAAAATGTATAAACGCTAGTGTAGAAAGTAATCCCCGGTAGTCGGGTAATAAACATAAACGTTTCCCCAATAAGACTCGATGCAAATTGAGTCCCGGAGGGTACGGGGTATTTACCTATCGTAGGAACCCGATCAGGCAACAAGCCACTAACTAGTTGACGTCGTTCAAAATATTGCTGATTCGAATAAAAAACCGATTGCTATCTCACTTTGATGTTGTCGGAGGAAATGGGATCTGCTTCCGATCCACGAGGAAAGGGAGAAAATCTCCTTCCCATTTCTGGGTACCGTGGCCAGTGTGCCGGAACCCTATTAATCTTGCCCCAATATTTACCTGTCGGTTGGAGCTGTGCCCCTCACAAACAAAACAAATTGATAAAATGTAACACGTTATCTTCACTTCTAGCGTAAAACAGGAAACTGGGATAGTTTTGAAATTGAATAAATAATGTGATTTCTTGATACGGGTTACACAAAACAAACAGCTTTATCTATTTTGGGGGTAACCAAATCAAATGTTGATTCGGTTTAGCGATTTCAGAAAAAAATATTTAACCTATTAATTTGTATAATGCGAACGCAAATAACCAAATCTAACTTAAGGGACCGTTCCCGCTGTACAAACACCGTCAATCTTAATACCGAGTACTGAACCAGCGCGAACAAACAGATTACTCCTGGCTTGCTTTTTAAATTTCCCCGCGATTGTAAAGGACGGATAGCTTCATATCATCGTCGAGGGCTCGGTGTCGACTTTTGACCGTTTCGAGTGCCGATCTAATTTGTCGAATCGCGGAAGCATATGAAATTTAATCGATTCGCCTCACCGGAGATGCTTTTCAATAATAGTGTGAATTTTCTGAGACATTACGACTCTGTTGTGAATAAAATTGTTACATGATTTGGAATGAACATTTAGGGGTGCTCACATAGATTGGTTTGCGTTCATATAAATACACCGCACTAATTAAAAGAATGGGCAACACGAAATAAATTTCAATATATTCGAAAAAAAATTCAATTCATTTCCAAATGTATCAGAAAGCTTTTCAGGTCCAATTAACAAGCACTCACAATAAATGCGAAATGAAATATTTGTTGGGGCATTGATTAGTTAGAGTAGCAGGTGGCGGGGTACATGCACATTGTATAATAACAATAGTGATATGACAGGGTAATGTATGCAGACTCAGCCCCTATGCGGAGTCTTCGCAGACGTGACTTATACGTATTTTACACGGACCGCTTTCACAAACTCTCAAGCGTCTTACTAGGTAGATAAGTAATGAGCTAGAACTTAAGAAATACTAACGGGTAGTCGTTTGAACGTTGTCTTAAGAACTTTTTCTTTAAAGCATATGTTAGATTACCATCTGTTGTGAAGCTAATTACCTCGGGAACAGTAATGAGTATTAGTTTTAACAGTTCTCTTTTTTAAGATATTGCTTTTTGTTGATATTAAATTAAAATTGATTTAAGATTCCGCAGACTAGAAATTTAGACCCTACCCTTACCACATCTGTATTCTGTGTTTACTAAGTAAAGATAAAATTTTAATAACTGATCGATTCACCAAAACGCGTCTGCGCCATCTTTGTTTCTCCTTAGAGGTACAGAAAGGAATTATAATTAAAGTTGGCAACCCCATGCAACACGGCAACACTTGACAAAGACTCAATGATGGAGGGTTGTCGTCAAAATTGTCAATGAAAAACGACCTGCCCATAAACTAGGGCAGAAGGTATTGCTCAGCTGATTAATGAGTAATTAGTTGGATCATCATTCACATTTTGCATCCCCTATTACTGTTTACATTTGGATATCGATCTCAAATTGAAATTTATAAAGTGGTATGATTAGTGGAAGCATTTTAGGTATGAAAATATTAGCTGGTGTTTATTATTAGGAGATTGGCTTCAATGAGTTTTAATTAAGATATCTTTATCCATAAATACATAAAAAGTATTCTTGTGGTATGAGTAATGAGTTAACAAACTTAAACATTCAATCCTTGTGTTATAGTTATACCATAACCAGCGACAGACATTAAAAACAAAACAATAACGCCCATTCACTCACATCAATATAACGAAACAAACATAAGTGCATCAGCACCAAATCGTCCACGTAATGATAATTAAATTCATAACAAAAGATTTAACAAACGAAACGTGGCAAGCCCAAAATCGAGCATCGGGAGAAAAAAGCTTGGATTTGTAAAAATATAACTTTCCCTAACACAACGTTTTCCTACGTTATTTCCTTTGCAGTCGCAGGTGAGATTTATCTCCGGATAATTGGATAAAGAACGCGTTTGCGAGAAGTGATACGAGGTGGAAGAAGGGTGTGGGGGCAAGAGAAAAAACACATTGTAACAGCCAATGATGTGTTACTTTTGAATATAAATCTTTTGTTATTTTACTTGAATTTACAAATAACATAGGATAGGTACATTCTAAGGCAATTAGTTTAGAATATTTATGTATTCTAGAATCATTTTAAACAATGCGATATGACCGTATACGGAAAAGTGTACCCTAACTATAACACCGTCAGCCTTCATATAAAGAACGCGTTCATCATTGAGCTATGAGCTTAGCTTTTTAATCAAACCTATCATATTTATAATTGTTGAAATTTAAAGCGTAATTAGATTCACCAGAACGTCATCCGTAGATATTATATTCCGTAATTAAATTTTGCACCATAAATTACACTGACCTAATACAAATTACATTCGTCAAAACAATCGTCACTATGAACTCATACCTAGTAAGTGAAATTATTTACCAACCGCATTAATTTAAACCTGTCAAACACAGCGGATTAAAATAAGACACAAAACATACCGCACGTTGACCGACCTCATTTGTAATGGGCTTTTACATAGTGCAGAATTAATATCAGAACGGATAACAATACTCACCACAAAATGTTCATTTAATATGAAAACGTTCAGTACATATCCCAGCCTCATACGCTACCGTGACCAACCAAATATTTAATACCGACGAAAATATTTCCCTGTTAATAACATTGATTGAAATTCTGCGATTCGAATCGTACCTACCTAGCATTTATATATACTAACATCTACCGTAATAAAGCTTCGAATTACATGTATTAATAAATACGGGCAAATAAATATCATATTTGAAAATCCGGTTCAATATCAAATACAACAAAAGCCTGATTTAATTTTCAGTTATCATTCAATACAAAATCAAACAAAACTACCAAACAGGAACATGAACAGGATACACAATATCAGAACAACACTAGTAAAACATAGAAGTTAATTAGTGCCTCGTATTAACATTTTCGACGAGGTAACAAAAGGGAAAAATGAAAGCTAATATTCTACAGTTGGCAAATACTAGAGAACAATCAGAGAATTGAAATATTTACTTAAACTTGAACAAAACTAGGCAGAACACAATGTGTGTTATGTGAAATGTTAAACATTGGGGAACCTACACAGAGGCAAGCGTAGCGTAAGCGAAACTTATTTTTACATACAAAAATGTATTTTGAAACCGCAGTGGATATTGGGTCAACGAATTTTCATCAAGAATGTATAAAATGAGAAGAAAACATTAGAAGAAGGTTTATCTTTTGTTTATTTTAAGAATATTACTCTTTGCCTTTGTGTTTAAAAATATTCAGTTTTTTCGGTAGGTACTTTCTTGGAATAAAAAATTAAGGCAAATTTAAAATTATTTTATGATTAGAAATACAAAAATTTACATGTTATTTGAAAATTATTTTTATTACAATATACACCCGAGACTTTAAAAAGATAGTAAAGTTATTGCGTAAGTAGATAACAGATTAAAGTGGCTTACGCTACGCTTAGTAAAGGAAAGCTAGCCTAAAGAGTGAGTGAAAAAAGTGCGACACACAATTTGTAATT
The DNA here is from genome assembly GCF_003590095.1 of Trichoplusia ni. Lineage (NCBI taxonomy): Eukaryota > Metazoa > Arthropoda > Insecta > Lepidoptera > Noctuidae > Trichoplusia > Trichoplusia ni. The sequence continues at coordinate 13,770,196 of NC_039483.1, forward strand.
CTAAACAAAAATTCATACATTCTACGCACCTATACCGTTGGTATATTTGATTTTGTTTTTCGGGCAGTGAGTGAGTGATTTAGAAATGTATTTACAAAGTGAAGCCCCAAACACACGAAAGGGTTAGCGTGGCGTAAATTGAGAGCAGTGAATAATTCATATATATTTCTGGCATTACCTTGACCATTTCACGAAATGCGGCCGTCTGTCGCGTAGGAGACGCCACGTCCGACCGACACCCTTATACGTACTTTAGGCACTTTAATTTTATTTACACTATACTATCAAAGTTTCTTTTTATTGTCTTCGAGCGCAGTTCAGGATAATAGCGGGTCCTGGAAATTAATTCGAAACGTTAGTATAACTAATCAAGTTTATTGTTAACATGGAGTAATGAAAACAAAATGCTTGTCGCAGCTGTCACAACAGAGAGAGTTTTATGCGAATTTCAAATATAGTACACGAAGTTTATTTAAGTGTTTTAGTTATATTACTTTTTTTGTGTACAACTGTCTTAAGACGTTGACTTTCAACAAAAATGCAAGGCAATTCACATTTATGATATTCAAGTGTCTAAGGTATTTATATTTTCTTTTACTGTACTCTTTAGAATAGACTTAGAAAGGGCTAAGTTTGTTTATATAAAAAGTACGAGATTTTATTCTTTTATAATGTAGAGAGGAATCAAAAATATCTATCTCTTTTTAAACTAACCTCTAAAAATTTTCCTACATTTATTCGCGGCGAAGTGCACCAACAGTTTTCTTACACGTTATAACGATTGGAAAAGTAATTCGCAGCCGGCGACTAATAAACTGTATTACGTGTAACTTATGGAATAATACTCTTTGCGAGTTTAAAGTCCTGACGCTAAATCGACAGTGTAATAGGTAACCAATTTAGTTGGACCGATGGATGTTGGCTAACCTACTTTTTAGGTACCCGTATCGTAAAGAAAAACCCTAAGACATGGCTGCTGTTGTTCTAGTGGTTAGTGGCATTGAATGCTATACCGGAGGTCGTAAGTTCGATTCCCACCCAGGACAAATGATATTGTGATGACGATCATTTGTTCTGTGTCTAGGTGTAATTTTCTAATATGTTAATTAGTTGTCCCGTACTCATAATACAAGCTTTGCTTAATTTGAGACTAGGTGACGTTGTGTGAGAGTTGTGGAATAAAACAAAAACAAAAAGCTTATCGTCTAAGCCCAGATCTTGTAAACTGTATTAGTTTTATTTTTGTTTTTATAATGATGATTTAATTGTTAGTACTTATACATTTTTACCGCTAAAACAACCAATGCTAAAAATAGAGAAACGGCTCATACACAACAAAATTGGTTATTGACGGAACCCGGTGTACAAATCCGACTCGCTCTTGTCCAGCTTTTCTTTTTAAACGAGTTTTGAGTTTGCTCATCGGAATTAGTTTACATCGACGTTTGATCGGATATTCCTTTAAAGAAGTTAAGCAACGGTAGCGAATAATCTATTCCTTATTTTTTTTCTCATTTTTTTCGTTCCCGGTTTACTTGGATCGGTGTCGTGGTTCGAAAGAGGTGATTACTTTTAAATTAATTGGATAACTGAGTTGTTTGTTTGTTTATCTGATTTGCTTCAAGTGTTATCGGGAATTGAGTTTCATTTCTAAGAGTTTAATAGATGCATTCACGAGTAACTTATAGCCTGCTTAGTAAAATATATAACCTCAACATTTTTAAAATCTTTTTCTTAGCATAATATCTGTTTTTGTATACCAATTACACCAATACAATTTAAATTTAAAATATCACTTTAAAAACAAGTAAAGTAACCAATTCGAGCTATCTAAATCGTTAAAAGTAACGGTCAGTCCAAAAAATTCAGAACGCGCGCTTCATAACCGTATTACACCCCGAGTAAACCACTTTGCTAGTACGATGTGGTTCCATTTATTCCCAAATATAGATCAAAGCTTGAATTTACGACCTGTATTTGACTATCTCTACGTATTTGAGTTTTACTATTCGTGTGTGTTTAGTTCTAATTTTAGATTACGTAGCTTCAGTTTTGAAATTTACAAGGTTCAAAGTTGGCCTATTGTGAAACTTGTGTGGTCTTGTGTATACGAAGCAACGAAATTCGCCCATTTTCGTTGATTTTGTAATAGGGTATGTGACTACACCATATCTTTAAAAAGTTAAGGAGATTAAAAGTACGTAAGATTATCTTCTTCTAATATATAAAATTCCCGTGTAACGATGTTAGTTACCGAAACGACTAAACCGATTTATACCAAATTTTATATGCGTATACAGTAGGTCTGAGAATAGAACAACATCTATTTTTCATACCCCTAAGTGTTAAGGGTTGCCCACACTAACTGGACTAAATTTTTTGTTTTTTTTTTTTTTTTTTTTATAATGTGGCATTAAAATACATACAACTAGAAAAAAAAATATTCGGCAAAACAACGTTTTCTGGGACAGCTAGTGAATGTATAGTAGTAGGAGCTAGTAGCATCACTTTTTTAATAAAACTTACTGGTAAGTGTCGTCACAGGAGGATTTATTTCACTGCTTCCCCTTCATATTTTATCCCTCCACGACCTCCGTGGTCGAGTGGCGTACGCACCGGTTTCAAGGTGTCGCTAGCTCTGAGGTCCCGGGTTCGATCCCCGGTCGGGTCAACGTAAAAATTCACATTTCTACGTTGTCTTGGGTCTGGGTGTTTGTGGTACCTTCGTTGTTTCTGAATTCCATAACACAAGTGCTTTAGCAACTTACTTTGGGTTCAGAACAATGTATGTGATGTTGTCCGCATTTTATTATTATATTTTGTTTAGATTCAAGAACAAATACGTATCAGAATAGTAAACCCATGGTTTCTCAGTATACATTAAGCCACGATACACAATGACGTAAGTCGTATCGAGTATCGTATCTTGGACTTGTGTTGCCTCGTATACAGAATTTTTAATTTAATTTAAATGATTACCTTATTACGATAATGCTCGGTTTTCAGCAGTATAATAAAGTATACACCGTCGCCTTTTATTTTAACTTGATTTTTCATCAGCCAATTTCCTACACGTGTTAATAAATCATGTTACTTAAAAGCTAGCACTAACGTGGAGTAAGTATTAATAAATAATGTATTTTATTAATACATTGAACGTATTAAAGGAACATTAAATTCAGTAGTTGGGAACATGCTTAACTCACTAAATTATTTATGAAAATCTGAGAGGCTTCGCTTTTCTCGGTACTCATCAGAGCTCTCTTTTGACAAGCGAATTTTATTTATAGACTTTACTAGCTATACCTGTGATGACGTCCGCGTGGAATACAAAAAAAAACTTTATTTTTTTTAAATAAAAATTGCTTGTTTACGCCTGATTACTTCAGCTACCTGCCTATAAAATCTCGTCACAATCGGTTCAGCCATTTCAGAAAATAACCTTTACAAACGGACAGACAGACAAAAGTTGAAAAAATATATATTTTGGTACCGATTTCATCATATATTATGCATGCAGTCAAAATACAGTTATTACCCTGAATTTTTAACGTAGAAAACAAATATTAAAAAAAAAACAGTTCATTTTTCATAACTTGGTACGGTTAGAACTTTGCTGAAACTGAAAGTTTTAAGGGTGAAAGCACCAGTTGTTATACTAAGTTATTTGTTCTATGAAGCTGAAAACTGAATAAAAATTGTGTCGTGCCTCCATACAAACTCGTTGGTGAACCGTGAGTGTGAATGGAAAGTTCGGTTTTGTTTTAGTAACAGTGACTGAGTTTTCTATTGACAAGAGAACGGCTAGAATAGAATTTATGTGTGCCCTTGTAGAATGGATTTAGTAATATTTACAGATAATGTTATGAGTAGGTAAGCTTTAAAAGATTCTTATTAAAAAAAACAACAATGATTTTTGTTTTTTTTTTGCAAGATGCAATTAGCATCAAACCTCTGAAATTTATTACTGAATTGCTATCACGTTTTATGAGGTATAACCTGGAAACTGACGGATAGACAGCGGTGCAGTAGTAATAACGTTCCGGTTTTAACCTCAGAGGGTAGAAGTAAATTCTTGAATTGAAAATATACTGTATAAGTCAATATCACAAGGGATTTATATGTATAAAACATTCAGTTAAACAAACTTTTTCAGTTTCACACATACTTAGGCCATACAGGGATCGAATCGACAAACAACAGTGGTCATAGGGGTGGTGAATTACACAACATTCAACAACTCTGTTATTTATTCTATAAAAAAAAATCTTATCGAAAAATAACTGTAACACAGCTCCATAGTCTTTCAGAACAACTATTTAAATTAACAGTAGATCGCAGCTAGAAAAACTAAAACCTATCGAAGCTTAAAGAAAAGCACAACGTAAAAAAACAACGAGACAACGTTTAAGAGGAAAATAAGAGTATTTGTTTAAGACTGAGCGTATTTCTTTGAAAGCTAATCCTTCAGTTTAAATAATAATGTATCTTGGCCTTTGAGCTTTGTACGTCATTACGGCATTTCTAATATTCTGTTGTTACATGAGACCAGTAATTACACCCATTTGATCCGGCTGCAGTCTCCTTGGAGAGCTGCCTCTTGCATTTTTTATTTTAAAAATGTTTGTACTTGTGACCAGTTGTGGCATTGTACAATGGAGGAAGATACAAAAGCGTGGATAGGTATGTGTTAGAGAGTAATAATTTATTGTAAATCGGGAGAAAAGATTTAGAGAAGCAAAGCGCATAATATATTCCTTTACAAAACTAAACATTTGGAATATCTGTATCTTGAAAACTATGTGCATTTTTAAACAACCTCGTTCCTGTCATCCTACAACTAATGCCAAAATAAGCAAAACCCTATTGAATTTTAAGTATGACATAACCTAGCGTGGGAATAAGAGCAATATTTATTCAACCTAAATCTAAAAATGACATCACGCCACACACCTACACAAAAAAGAGCCGAAAAGAATTTGAATTAACTAAACAAGGGTGCCAAGAAAATATATAATTTTAGCAAAAGCGTATCATGGATACGTCAACACAATTTTCGCGCTAAGGAAAGTTTAAAGGAAGTTGTTACATTAAAAATGTAAACTTGGATGTGGGGACGAGAACTGTTTAGTTACGTAAGTCAAGAACGTGGAACTATAACACTGGAAGAGACTTAATGAATTAATAGCAATTATGTTATATTCGGAGATTACAAGCATTTTTTTTTGTTTATTTTTGTCTTCGAAATCATTTTCTTAAGGTTTTGTATTTTTCCCAGCCTTCTGTTTTTACATCTGAACAGGACATCAAATCTTCCAAATATTTCCAATTCGCACCACCTGGAACTTGCCCTTATGTTCAATTAAAGTATTATTAAATATGAATACAGATTTTGTGGACTTCTTTTCATGTCTTGAAATTTTTTGATTCAAAGTATAGATTATTTCATATCTGTAAATATAATAAATATTTCCAAGCAACGTCTAACACGTACAGTTCATGCATCATTTAAGTTCGACAGAAATCGAAAAGGCAGCAGTAAGGTTGTCTCTCGCAATTTTTCGTTCCCTCTTCAATTGATCGATCGTTTTCTCTACATTACTTCCCACAATTTTATTTCTTTTAATGCAGTGCGAAAAAAATATTCTATGACATAGATATTTTTAGACACGAGTTACAGGAACAAATCCAGAAGAGCACGCTGTGTTTCAAAAATTGGAATTATGACGTGACTAAAAAGGCTGCTATGCTTAATGGAGATTTGGCAGGTCACGTCAGCCCAGGAAGCGGTCTCGGGATGACCGAAGGGGAAACGCGTTTGCTGGTTCCAAGTGGCTTCTAATAGAGAATGGTTTCAGGATTTGTAGGAAGCCTTTTCCCAGCAGTAGAACACGGTAGACCAGTTTAGTAAAAATGGGATGACGAACGACGAATAACAATAAAAATTAAAATCAAGGTTAAGCAACTGTTAGTATGGTTTAGCCAATTTTTATGGAGTCCTCAGTTTTGCGAGTCCGACTTGCCAAGTGCAAGTCGGACTCGCCTGTTTTTATCTTCTGTTTTTCTTTACAGAATTTTTTTTACACTGCCGTAATTAGCCTTTCCAGTCAACCTTATACAACGGTCAAAGGTATGGCAACACTCGCGCGGAATGTGCGAGACTTTCCTCTTGATTGTTAGGGATTTGAAATATTAAAAGATGTTTGAAGTTTCTTTGTGTTTTTCTTCGTACCATGTCGTCATACGCTGCCGCAGTAGCACTTGTGCAGTTATAATCGCTACTGAACAATATTATTAATGGTATGACTATAGCAAACATTAATGTTTCTCAGAAAATTTTGAAGGAAGACAATTTGTTCATTTTCTTGGAAGTGATTTTTGAAAGTTTAAGTTTTGCATACTTTTCTGTTTAACTAATAGATTTACTTTCATGTACACACTTAAATCGCTTGTCAAAATTCTATTAAGGACGATATTTTTTTTCAAAATTCGACATGACACGAATTTGACAATGCCTTTTTCGTTATCATAACATTGCTTGTCAGTAGTCTAAACACAGGTAATACATTGTTCTACTGATAAGAGCCAAACATTTATATCACAGCCAATCTACGTAGTTAAACAGAAATCATTAAGTCGTTCCGGTTGCCGGAAACGGGCCGTCCACGCTGGTCCTAGTCAGAATTGCCGGATGTCTTGCCGCCGACCCGCTTCCGAGCCTGAACGCCGCACGTGCGTTTGATCAGTCTTTTAGCATAGTTTGATATTGATTGTAATTAAATTGTTTGTTTTAGTTGATGTCTTTAGCTGCGACAATACGGAAGTGAATTTATTTTTAAAGTGGAAGGGACTTTGAGCCATTTTTGATAAATCGTTTGCAACAAAATGGCAGCTTAGTATTAATTTGAGAATGCCGTCATAAAGTAGTAAAAAGACAAAACATACACTTTACCATTAACAGAGCAATAGAAAACAAATTATAATCTTTATCGAAGTGATACAAACGACCTAAACAAAAGTTTTAATTGTCTTATGGGGTCGCGTGATTAAATTATCGCCATGGGGTTCTGAGGTTCATAACGTATTGTAAAACTTTTACGTTACAATATTGGCAGTAAAACATTTTCCGCGACGGCTGTTGACAAAAAACGAAAATTTTAATTGGCCCCGGCAGTAATACAGCGCGGTGGGTTCATTTGTTTTGTCCCAATTCACAACAGCGGCTCTCCAAGCGTCGAAGCACCGCTGCCCGAATAGGCGCGTACAAATTGTGCGTGGAGCGAGGATCACGCGAACCACCAATTACAGGGCGCGTGGTGTTAAAAATTAATTTATATATTACCTCGCCCTTTTAACTAACGATAAGAGCAAACGTTATATATTGCGCTTTTTACCCGCAACGGTACCCAACTATTAGAATCAAAACAGAAATGGATTACCGCCATTTATAAAATGACGAGCGAGGATTGGATAGTTTTGATTTATGTCATGTATTCAGAAGTTTAACTAATGCGGCTATCACGTTACGTCAGTATAGTGAGCGTTGTTTCAGCGTGTTCAAATTGAACCGACAGAAGTAATTAGGCACCCATCAAAGGATTTAGATATGAAACAAAATTCGGAATACCGTAATGTCAGTTGTATGTTTTATCAATGCTGGACATGACAAGCTCGCGGCTGTGTTTTCCAGCGTTATTATTATGAAAGATAAAGCTATGTTTATGATTTAGATTCGCCACTGTGAAGTAGATGAGGTACTTCAAAGAATAGGAAATAATTTTAGTCTCGAACTTTTAGGTTTTGTTGTGTAACATTAGGTATTAAGTATGACTTTAATTGTATGGTCGCTCTAATAGTTGATTGTAAATATTATTAAAGCATTATTAACATTATAATAAATTTCGTGAAGCGCATTCCTAATTGTTAAACGGTTTATTCGTGCGTAGGTATTTCTGGGGGGACCCGACTAGTTTTGAACCAAACTGGAGTCTTTAATTATAAACTATTATATACGTAAAACCCTGTTCTTTTTAATATGACGACTTATACTCTAAGGATTTTAATCCTTGTGTCGAGGGGGTTTCACAAATATCTAAGTAACATGCATTAAGACACCCGGGCTCAGAAAATTCCAAGCGGAAATCGATGGGATTAGCGTGGTGACCTCAAGCATTCGGTTATCCGTGCCATCAATAGAAGATACAACAATAATTAATGACTATAATATAGCACCCAAAGTGGGAAGACAAGATATACTAGCCACAACTTCAATAATAATATCGCAACATTTTCACGTTAAGAGTTGTTATATAGAAAAAAAACTTTCACGACGAAGTCAGTTAAAAAGAGCTATCACCATCAATTGTCACCTGTAGGCAATAAGAGCGAACGACACAAACTTACCTATTGGGAGAGCCCTTTATTAGAAAACTTTTATCCGTTATACAAGGCATGGAAAAACAAAGCTAGTGTACGTGGTGCAAATAAGACATAACGGCTGAACAAACAAGAGGATTAAAGTTAACGATAGGTCACTATGAGCACAGCTTAGTGCCGTCCGATTGGCATAAAGTGTAGTTTGTACGCCTCTGTTAGCTACGATTCGAATGTTTTGTGTCGCTGTAAAAAGTTTCATTGTATTGCTTTGTAGCTTCGGAGAGCCCGCCGAATACTGGGGTTCGACTTGAAATGTGACAGTTGATAGATAAAAGTTGGCAAATGAATTGTGTAAAAATTTTTGTGAATGTGATATTTTATTCATTTTTAAATCATTATTTTTGTTTTTATTTCTCTGAATAAAGGATAGTTTATTCCAAGAAAGTTATGAAGAGAAACAGCGACATACAGTAGCAAATACATTTGTTGATCAACCTGCCCGAGAGTCAATATTCCAATCACAAATAGGAAACGTTCAAAATATAAAAGTAGAAATAAAACAATGCACGCCAAAAACTGGCACAACAAAAATTACCTAAAAAATTCACAGTAATTTTGGACGCTCGATTAGCTGTCACGAAAATATGGATTTGCTATCACAACTAATTTCGCAACGCAAAATAGAAATTTCAATTTCACATCGTCCATCAAAAGCTAAATAAAACCAACAACATTGTTGCGAAAATCTGTAATTGAGATGTTTTATAATAAAATAACTATTCGAAAACAAGTGAGTTCCATTCGTTGGCTGACGTGGAAATTATTTGAAAAATAACGAATACACGATACTATCGACTCACAGTACAGTTTTCCGAATATTTGTGCAGCAAAAAGCGAGTGTACATTTTAAATATGGAAACCCTGTATTAAAATGCCGCACGTGCAAATATGTTATTTGCTCTGTGCTCTTTGATTAATCAATCGCATTGATTGGTAAAGGGAAACGCGAACTATAATATTTGAGCAACAAAATGGTAAGATATACAATATGTAAACATTTATTTAAATCACTGGTTTCGATGTCCAGGTTTGTTTTGCAGTTTATTTTAAACTAGCGCTTGCCTGTGCTTTCGTTTGCGTTTATGTTAGTTAAAGCGTCAAACACAAATTATATCTTTATATCCTTTTCAGATTAAGCCAAAGTAGAGACGGACTAAGTCACGTTTAAAATAATTGATATAATTACAATTTGATATTTTCGTTACGGTCTATACAAAAATTTTATTTGAATTTTTACGGCCTTCTAAAATACCACCAAATTCAACTTTTCAAAACGAAAAAGGACAGAAAGGTGTGTGAGAGTTGAATAATTTTATGTCTAGACTGTAGTAGGTACTAGCTTCAAGCAAGAAAATATTAGAAATAGGATTAATTTCTACGGTGACTCGGAAAATAAAATATAAAGTATATTGTACCGCGGGTTGTGTCGGGTTAACTGAAAGATACTGATTGTTTTCACTTCGCACTTAGGGAAGAGATGACAATAAAAACTCGATATGTTTTAATTATTTGTAAAAGCAACCAAAACTTGAGACGAGAGACCACGGTTGTATTTTAAATTGGTAAGTGACAAGCTGTAGAGGAAAAAATCGCGATTCAATTTTATTAGGAATCCACGAAAATAATAAATATACGTTATTTATTTTTTTCTGGATTCTTATATTTATATTCTTAAATAGAATAATGCCTTAACATAGATTAAAATAGGGATTTCATTACTAGAGCGTCCGATTCCGAATGCATCATTACACTTTATAACCATCTTTAGAGGTGAATATGATATCGATAAAATTGCAGGTAGTCGATAAATATAATATCGATGTCGACAAAGGCGAGGCCCGTGAGATGATGGACGGGCGGCCATTAAACAGTGAACGCTTATTGCGTTGCCCGCGACGTTTATATTGTTCCTTAGATAATGCAGTGTTATTTAGCAAACCGACTAATATTTGTCGGAAGATGTTTTTGTTCGGAGACGTCCTTTCTCGTTAGTGGAGAGAATTTAATGTACAGTAGATCTTACAACAATGGTTTTTTAGGCTAACACCACCTAAATTTCATAACAATAAGGTTTGTATTTGACTGACTTTGATATTGCTTATGTGCCTATCTTCTGGTGTATCATTTACATAGAAACGAACCTTTTTTATAATTTTTGAGGTTATGAAATTTACTCCTTACTCTAGTTAAGGTGCAATACGAGTTTTATTTAAATATCTATTGTAAAGGCTTTCGGTGTTTCGTTATTATGTGCTTTAAGTTATTAAATTTGCTTTATAGAATATTTCAGAGGTTATAAAACGGAGTTTAATAAATTTTACTTTTTATGGAACCGTTGTGCTTTCTTTAGTGCCTAATTATAAGGCGCAGAGGTCGACTGGTATTACTGGAACCCGGTTGTTCCAAGACTCTAAGCAAGATATTTTTTTTAAATATTATTTTCAGACTAATGCTATAAATTCAAAAGTTTGTGAAATTGTTTGTATAAATGTCTATGTTCGTACATAATAAAGAGACTGGGGTCTATATTAGGTAAAACCTCTGTCACAGATCACCAGTCCTCCGTTCATTTAATTTATTGAAGTTCCAATAAACGATTGCGTATCGATTCATTCACGTACTCATTATTTATAACGAACTAAACTCGAAATTGAATACGTACTTATATAAAAGAATTCAATAGTAAATACAAAAGACTTCAATAACTAAAGCTGCTTAGTTTTCTATGTAACTGTGGAGAATGATTGCTCGAGCGATGCCGCAGGAAAACCGGAGAGAAACCTTATTTGCCAATTATAGTTAGTTGTTATTGATTCCTATTGTAACAATATCTGAGATACTTTAAGAGAATATTGTATTTATTTTTCATAGATGCAATGAAGTAACGCATTTTAATAATAGAAGTTATTCTTATCGAGTTGGTGTATTTTGTTTTAGACTGGGTTTTCTTTTTTGGAGAGCGGTTTGAAGATATTGCCTAGGAGCCCTCCGCCCTCATTTGGTCTGGTTCTATCTGGCCCATCATAAAAAATCGTGGAAGTATTTGGGGGAGGCCTGTGCCCAGCGGTGAGACTCAGTAGGCAGAAAAATAACGTAATTTTTTGATATAATACTGACAAACTGTCAGATCATTTTCTACGGTAGTTGATGTCTATTTTCTTCTAAAATAAAACAACTGAAACCTTACTATCCAATAATTTCAGTAGCAAAAGTAATATTTAACTACGCATTTAAGGTTTACGAGTCTACAAATGAGATGCAAAAAATAACAGTATCACACAACGACAGTATGATAGTTACATTTTGGTTGTAACTGCTCATAACATCTGACGGTAAGTAACTTTGTAACACACATTACACTCCTTGAAACCCAAAACTCACCGCGACTTACACAGCTCTCAACATTTTTAACGTGCAGTTTTTCCGATGGCTTTGCACACTATATTTCCTTGTCTAGTCCAATATCTTAGCATTGAAAAATTTACATTGCATACAAGTTTTAGAGGTGTTCGCTAGTCAAGTCAGCTTCTAGTCTAGGAAAATATGGCTACGTCAGCTCGATTTTATAGTACATGTTATTTTTGAGAGATATCAATTACTTGGTACCGTATTGCATAATATGGCGGTTTGAAAGTATGGGAAATGAATGTTTATGTTGAGTTTATTGAAGTCGTTGTTAGTGGTGTTTTCTTTTATGTGGTTTGAATGTTCGTGAGAGTAGTAAAACAATGAATGGTCGAGTGCATATTGAGATGAGGGAGATTGAGAGGGGATGATTATGAGGAGTCATTGATGACTAAAAAGACACCTGAGATAAGATGGCTGGCCTACCACAAAGTCTAAAGTAATATCAATAGTAACAAAGTAATATTATTGCGTTCGTGAAAAACAGAAGCCGATGCATGATTGTGTAAAAAAAATCGTAATCGCCGTTAAAAAGAAATACGTTATGAGTGGCGGCTCCTTGTTAGCAAAAAATGCAAAAAAAATATTGAGCTAAGACACTTCTACTTAATAATATTATTGTAAGAACCTTTGGTCTCAGATAGCCAAAACCAAGAACAGGTAAAAGAAAGCAGCGAGATCAAGACCGGCAGTTTGACTTCAACCGCTCTTTTAATGAAACATCTAAACAATATCAAAAATATTTTGATAGTAACTGTCGTGAGAATGATTCATTATTAAATAATGTAACGGTTTACTCACGCGTATTTATCGGGGTAGCCCGACTAGTTTCGGACCCAAAAGGAGTCCTTAATCATGAGCAGACGCGGCGGGATCCCGCCTAAATACGCGTGAGAAAACCGTTACATCATTTAATAAATATCAAAAATATCTTATTACTAAGCTATAACCAACAGACTTCATATAAACTTCAAACCTTACATACGTAGACTAACAATCAATAAAAGTAGGTCATATTTGTAATAAACGCACATCCGAACAAGCGATCAAGCATCGTATTGCATTAAAAATAAACTATTCGAAGTATCGGAAATCCAGCGAACTATAACATGTTTCTCGAGGAACTTCATAACTAGTTACAGCATCACATTTAATTCCTAGAGCTTGTACTTCATTGGAAAACGGTAAGTGTATGATGAAGTTCTTAGTTCTTTTCTGTTCTTTCTCGAGTCGAGATCGGCTTCTAGACTTAGCGGATTTAAATAAATAGGTACCATATTTTACAAGGAATTGAACAGTACTTAATACTTTATTTGCACTCCACAATGTAAACATTTGGTCTTGACAAAATTAACTTAAGAGTAACAATCGTGGACCTTGTCAGTGTTTGTTGTATGTGTGACTATTTATATAACCTGAAAAATTTAGTAGGTGTATTAGTACCCGCAGTAAGACTGGTACCGAGAAAAATGGTTTACTCTAATACTATGTGACTTCACATTAAAAATACATCAATCTAAGATCTTAAAAATAAATTTATTTGGTAAATATTGATTTTATCCAGCTTGCTATATTGATATAGTTTTTTTTTTTTCAAGACATTTTTGTCGCGGCTGTCTTATGACAGAGTTTATTTGACGGAATCATGTATATTAAAGTTACTTATTAATCACAGTAGGTTTTCTTTTGTCACAAAATTATGACTGCCTTAAAATTTTAAATGTACATTTAGAGCCAATCACAATTTTATCTAAAGCAGTTAAGCTAAAATACTAAATACTCCTCATAACAAAATAAGCAACACAAGCACAAATTACAACTAAAATACAAATTAAGATAGCAACAATGACGAACACACAATTCAAATACACATCACAGAACCGCTTATCTACCTAATTGGTCATACGTCATACGTTTGTACAAGCAAAGCTACAGAACCCATTCCGAAACGACAACAAAGCAAGCAAACAAGCAAATAAAGACATAATTAAAGTTATTTGCGACAACAAAGTGACAGATTACGCGAGACATTATGTTCGAATCAGAATGCAGTGACAAAGGATGCAAGTTGAGTAAGTTGAGTTAAGACGGTGATGTGACGTCACGATGTTTTATTCAGACGTATGTGTGTGTAGGTATACTTGTGAATGTATGTAAAATAGGGATTTGAGTTAGTTGTGTAGTAGTAGTTTTTTTTGGAAGGGAAATCAAATTTTTGTTAGATGTCACCTTCCGCTGGTTGGTTTGAGCGGAAGGGAGTGACAGACTTCTACTGACTAAAACCCACCCATGTTCCTTCCTTGGCATTACGTGTACTAGGGCCACGGAAACCCTTTCGGACAATCCTGCACATACCAGCGCTAATTAGTTGCACATATAATAGGGATCCCACTATTACATCGGGAAATCAGATTTAATGTATTGCTGGAGTCGAAGAGACGCCTATTTACGCTATAAAATAAATAAATATAAAATATATGACAAGATTGAAAAAATATTTATTTTATGGAAACAAAATTGAAAGCAATGTCCTGTGTCTAAACATGAACAGAGTTATCATATCGTCTTGAAATTGATATCAAATGAAACGTGGACGATACGGCGGAATAATGCGTGGATAGAGAACAGCTTTGAGGTCAAATTGAACGTAGTTTGTCATCGATAGTCCGGTACCGAAGAGATTGGCTGTTTAGCTTTGATCAAAGATATATCTAACAGTTGTCACGGACACAACTGTAAAGGAAATGTGTTTGAGAATTGATATCGTGACAATTGAGTTCTCTGGTCTCCGTTTGTTATTTGCCATTTGAAGGGATTATAACTACGAGTTAATACAGCCAAACAATATATGAAATATACACAACATTATCAATACATTGCATTCCGATTAATACTAGCTCAACAAACATAATTCAATGTTTTTAAATTTAATATTTCCATGTTTTCAACATTCAGCTTATACAATCCCCCGTGTCCATAATCCGTTACCGACCATTTAAAATTTTCAATTTCACGTATAACAGTATTACTATAAAACGAGATTTCCATAAGCCTTTCAATAAAATTATTAATTTTACAGGGAATTACTCGGATGTTACTAAACAAACCGCATAACAAGACCTCCCGCACCGCGAATATGAGACAATAAACGGCAAGTATCGTAGCGGTCTACGTGGCGCTTCCGTAGCAAAACTCGTAGGCGACTACACCGTAGCAGCGGGATACATCTAATGAGGGCACTGATATTGTACCGCTCAGCCGGCGGCCGACTCAGGCGGCCTCTATAAATTGGTTTCATGCATATTTATTTATTCAAATATGTATGAATTGAAATCTCTACGACTACTGAAATATGGCACTCGTGGACGAAAATTGAATCAACAGGGTAAATTAAGTTGACAGGCGCAGTAATAGTGTTTGAAATATAAACTCTTTTAGTTTGAATAAGAAGCGTAACTTAAGAAAGTGAAAGAAAACTTAAACTTCGCCTTCCAGCTAGCGAACTGCGAACAACAAATTTTTCATATTTTGCTCTCCTGACGTTTGGGGAAATTGGTGTTTAATGAGTAAACTTATGCATCGGAGCGTGCGCTAATCTTGTTTTTTTGTGATAATGCACGTTTAGAAAAGTGCACATGTGTTAAAAGTTGCAGCTTAATAGTTTTTTGATGACTTCGCCCGGTACGAAATCGAGCGTACTCGAGTCCGTACAAAATACTTTGAACTTTCCGTAAACAGTTTTGTTTATTAAATTTTATTTGGTAATGCGGTGGCACGGCGTCGCGACGGTTCCTGCAAATTGGGGAGGATTTCTGTCAGAGGGTTTTCCTTCTAGCATTTTTGTAAATATACTTAATCAAGTTAACAAAATGTAATAGCTTGTGAGACAAAGGAACAACAGTGGATTGAGTTAAGCGTTATATAAATGTTCATAGACGAAGATTAATTTATCTGCTTCAATAAATTATATATTCACTTTGAAATGACAGTACACAGTACTGAGGCAACAATCTAACAGATAATAAATGAGGCGAGTGTTTCAAAGCTGAAAACTAATTAAAGTCGGCACGGCACCAATCAATACTTATAAATTAAGACGGTTTAACTTGCAAAGGTAATTGGGCAAAAGTTCATCTCAAATATTGATCCTGGAATGACGACAGAACTGAGACAGTAATTCTTTAAGGCCAGGTTTACACTTCCCGACTCACCGCTGTTCCGACAGAATTTGCACCAAATTGTTCATTCATTCGTTCCTTATATTAACATTTTGGATGAAATCCGTCAAAGTTTTTGGGTTTAATGATTGGTGGAAAAGCGATGAGACCATGAAAACACGGCTTATGTAAATATACTTGGTAATCGTTTGACTTTACAGTACTTGTGTCAAACAGTTTGCGCTTGAGTTGATATCTTGGTCAAACAAGACTTGGTGGAATTATAGAAAACACGAGAATTTGAAATGTATACGAACTTCTTTTTAAAGTTATTCTATAAACTTTTTAAATTAGTCATTTTTTTTTGGGGTGTTAAGGCAATAGTTATAACGCATATCGAGATCGTTGCTATACATCAACTGCGCACCGACGAATGACAGAAATTATATTCTTTCTCGCTCCGCGCTATCTATTACTCCACTCCAGGCAATACTTACATATTTCAATTAATTAAAAATAGACATTACGAATAAAAGTACACACTGAATAAATAATTCCCATTGCTTTTGATCAATGAATTATTTAATTATTCATTTCAAGGTGATTAACTTTAATATTCATAGGAATCTAAGGTTTTGACTTGGAAATTCTTAGAACCAAGGAGTAATTATTTCCAGAAATAATTAAGTTTACTTAAAGAAGTTCTTATTACGTAGTTATCAAACAATTATGTTTAACTTCTCTCAATTTTATAACGTAATGAATTACAGTTTTAATTATTGCGCGGTGTAAATATTTATACGCGATTTACTTTTAGCATACGGCAGTTTCTTATTTGTTATTTACATTCTAGCTATTTTAGAGAATTTGTACTAAATTACATACGTCAGTCAGATCATCTTAGTTGATGTTATTTCTACCCACATTTTATAAATCGTAAATACAGCACGCATCAATTAGTAGCAATTTCGTCTCGAAGATAATTTAATAGCATTTATATTCGTTAGTAAAACTTAAAACAACCCCTTTGACCATTTCCATACGTTGCTCAAAAATGTCAACATTGTGTATCATTGACAAATTAAAGCAACTTACGGAATAAAAGGGGTCGTTGTCCCAATTTATGTCACAGGCAATCTCAAAACATTTCGATCCACATTAATTTGGATAATAGTTTGCTTTTGTTCAGGTGTTGCCATAAGCCGATTACGGGCAGTTATCAAATATAACTCATTTATTTGTACAGTCTGATAATGATTGCAGTCACATAATTGTAATGAGTGTTTAATACTGTTTGTTTGTTCAACTTGAATGAATGGGCACTGAAAACACTGGTCGTGTGTCTTTTGAATTATTATGACTATCAATGTTTGATTCATATTGTTATGATTGTATGTTATTTGATGCATGGGTATTTGAGGTTATTTAAATCGAATATTTGCGACACTTCATCAGTGTATACCTTTTAAAGTACGGTCATTACTAAAGAGTATTCAATGTTGTTTTAAATTTAAGAAAATAGACTTCAAACAGTCACATATAGTTTTCGAACTAGCCATTTTTAAAGTAAACTTAAACTTAAGTAAACATAAAATTTTAGTGAAACGAACAGACACACAATGTGATAGAAGTCTATGTTTAGTAGTTTGATAAGTTACATAATGAGTAATGAAACATATGGATTTACCTGTTTTACAACCGATGTACAGTTAAACACATGCAGTAACGCTCATGAACTCTCAGGCAATTTGATATCAATAAAAAGGCAATATTTTTAAACTCGGAAAAAGTTATTCGTGTAGCGTCTTCAATTGAAAAATCTCTTCAATATCTTGTAAAACAGGAACAAGGTTAAAATCATTATTAATTATTTTTGAAATTAAACCTTATATTTAAATTCACAACGTGTACACTCACCTTAAGACAGCAAGCGTCGACTCAAAGTTACCTTATATTCTTTTACTTACTTTATATTATTTAGCTTTGATATATTCGCAATTTAACTTGCCTGAAACTCGGGAGCGTTCAGATTAAATTACATATTTTTTACCTACTTACCGACGAGCAAACAACTTTGTACTGTAAATATATGTTAAGAGGAGTGAATAAAGTTGATATTTGTTTAGCAGAGTGTTGTTCGGTGCACCGCTTAGTCTTGTGATTTGACTGCAGCTTAAGTGTTGTCAATTAGACTAGA
Organism: Trichoplusia ni; assembly: GCF_003590095.1. NCBI lineage: Eukaryota > Metazoa > Arthropoda > Insecta > Lepidoptera > Noctuidae > Trichoplusia > Trichoplusia ni. Next base: position 13,788,391 of record NC_039483.1, read on the forward strand.
TAGGATTAAGGTAAGTTGAAACAAACTAAAGCTTGCCATGTATTTTTAACGGATTTTGGCAAAGGAGTTCGTATTTCTCATGTAGTTGCGTTTAGTATGTTTTTCTGCTCTTAATGGCTCTATTTACATCATGTTTAATTTAACGTTTGTTAGTGGCCAAATATTTCGATGGATAGATAGAATATTTTTTATTGTAGACCACATAATTCAAGGATTTGACAGAGATAAAATGTGGATATAATATAAAAAAAATCGTTTTATACTTTATTTGAGTTCTTGGTCGAACATGGCAAGCTTCAATAATCTAAGAAGGTGAATGCACAAACATAATTAAAAACAAAAGAAATGTGAAATGGTGAACATTAATAAATAAAAATATACAAAAGAATTTGATCAGTGCAAACATTTAGTTCCATATTCAAAATGAGCCAACACTGTGAAGAAAACCCGGAGATTAAAAACACATATTACATAGAAATTAGCACAATAGGTACACACGAAAAGAGACTACGATTTTAACATATTTATTAAATAGGCATTTACCTTTATTCCAATATGAATAGGAAAGTCTGATGCTAACGCTGGTTGCGGATGCAATGCCGGCAGCAGCGGCAGTGGAAGAGGACAGGACATCATAGCTGCGCCAACCTGGAGACAAATGTTTGTGTTAAATGTTTGTTGCCAATGTTTAGACAAATGTTGGGTGGAAGCTTCTGTGTGTTTAACAAAAATATCTTATGTAATAACTTTAGATACACAAAATATCACGTATTTCAATAGTTCTTTAAAACAAAATAACAATTATAATGATATTACCAAAAATAACAGTTTTTGCATGGGTTTATGCATTGTTCAAACCGAAGACCATAATATATGATGAACAACTTCATAGCAGTGTAGAAATATCAACATAAAAATGACTAACAAATAAAATCTTAAAATGAAACATGCCATCGCTCGCTGTATCCGCTCAACTAATTAGTAAAAACAAAATAATAAAAAACATCAAATTAAACATTACTCCCGCATCAATCACGATTAAGGAAACCGCCCTAAAAAGTTCACGACACTTTTAATGACCAACATCTGGTAGAACCATTTGGAAATCTGAAACATGATTACGAAACATCGGAGAAACATGGATGCATACACAAGTGGAACGTCGAAAACAATTTAGTTAGCGATGGATTTGAAAAGCTGGGATTAACTCGGTAGATATGCCTCTCTAATATTCCGTGTGGGACGATAGGTCCGTTGAAAACGATATGAATAATATATGGGCGTGAATGCAGGCCGCGGGAGATCACGCCGCATTACGACTCAATACGAACTGGACCTGTACTATGAAACACTTGATACTCTTCAAGCAAGACTATTCCTGTCATACAAGTGAAACAGCGCGATACACAGTGTATAGCGGCATCTCTTTTCTATAACGACAGTTGTTCTGTTTGTGATGTTCATGGTACAAGGATTGTACTGTGACAAATATGAGGTTCGTACAAACGGACAGCGGCGATACAGCGATCTTTTATGTAAATGTAGGTGCGTGAGAATCATTTGTTTTGTCACGTGTGTGTAATGTATGCTTAGTTTAATGACTCTATTTTAGCTTTGACAGTGCTACATGATATATGGTCACTTTTATGGATACCTTTGACACGTATTTTTTTTATGCGATGTTTTTATTTTAGATTTTTTTTTTACAGTAAATTGTGAAATAGTTCATCATTCTGTTTAGGGTTTTGAATATTGTGACTCTACTAGACAAGTCTTCGATAATTATTTAATGTCTTTAATGTCAATTTTCTTCGATTTTATTTTAGTTGACGATGACAGGATGACATCAATCTCTTATGCGGTTCACAGAACATTCAGACGTCTTCTGAGGAAGACCTTTACGTAGCCGTAGCACTGAGTACTTAAAATAGCTAACATTGACTTTCATCAGGGTTTAAGAAGATTGATAATTTAGTTCAGTTAGACGATTAGTAAAGTAATTTAAAAAAAACTATCTTTTAAAATGACAGACCATCAGTTAGACCTCCAATAAACCAATGTTGCATTATTGACCGTTCAATGCATTTTTCATTACATGTTTTCAAAATATTCAAGTCACTGTCACAATCAACTTTTAATTGTAACATAATTATCTTTATTTTCGTGTAAAAGCAACAAAATCACTTAAAATAATCATATCTTGTGGTATCCAAATGAAATCAAACAAACGGTAATGTTTATATGAATCGGGAAAGACACAAAGTTTTAATCGAAATGTCGGACGACTCTATCGCTCTCCCTAGGGCCGCCTCGTTACAATAAATTAATTAACTATACTAATTGAATGACACACAAACGAATTAACTGTGTGAACTGTTTTTGATAATTGTAGAGGTTTTTGGTGAAAAGCGTTTGAATGAGTTGATGACACCTATTAAATGCTGTAGGTGTCGTTTTTTTCAGGTACCTTTTTCTCAACGGAATTTTGAAAAGAGAGATATAGAATATTTTTTTCGAAACTTAATATCGTAACAACTTGCTTGCAGCTTGTAACGAAATTATTGTTGCTGAAAAAAAAATATCATGCAACTTTTTCCAAAAATACGTTAGTCAAAAAGTTTTAAATTGTCATACAGAGAGAACCTTACTAAAAATATTAAAAAAATTACAACAATTTCTTAAAATATAAAAATCCTACCACAGATAAAACACCAATGTTCATAATTAATAATGATAAATACCGTCCGTGCATTGACCGCATTATATTTCCACCGAGGAAAACCGCTCTCCTCAACTATTCACGAGCCGTGGAACTTGTTATTATGACAGTTACTAACAACATTAATTACATTAATGAATGCATTAATATAGAGTTGGTTAACTATGCTGGGCTGACAGTTGAGGTAAATCCTACTCAGTTTATAAAAATTATACGCGGCTTATGAACTTGGGACGATGAGGTGGGTGACTCGTTTTGGTGAGCCCGAATTGTGCTGAAGTTTTAAGTTATTGTGCATTTAGCAAGTTTAATTTAATTTTGAAAATATTTAAGAACTATACAAAGGAGTTTTAATATGTTACCGGAGTTTTAATGTTGTATAGTCAATTATTGTTAAATTGCAAGCGTCTTATCGCGCACACTATGTCTTTTCGAATTCATATGCGTATTACAAATTAATTATCACTTGCTTATACCGGTTAAGGAAAACATTGTAAGGAATCCAGCACACCTGAGTATTTTTTCAGGTTATACGTCTGGCAGTTGAAAACTCTCCTGCCATATTGTATAACGCCCATAAGAAAAGAAGGTTATATAGGAAGCGGCATTTTTCTACCAGAAGAATATTTGTAGTATTATGTTGATAGATGCAATAAATGGTAACACGCATATATGTAATAGCAGTAAGGTTAGATTTCCTAAATAAACTGTGGTTTCTTGTAATACAAACAGTAGTATTGTTTACTGCAAACTGAATAAATACAAACTGTTTCAACAAAGGTAAAATAAAACTTTCAATTTCTTAAATACATAATCAATTCGAAAGGAACCGATTGGCTTTCTATAATTTTGACGGATCCAATTATTTTATCGCTACTTCCAAACGCTGGATACCCTCGAAATTAATTAATTAACTATTGGCATAATTAAATCATCTCGGCTCCGGCGAAATTATTCTTTCGAGTGTTTCAAAGTTTCTTACTTAGATTGCGAGAGATCATTACAGTATTATGAACATGGTTGGAGTTTGTATTTATCGTAAATGGGGTAAATGGGTAATGTAATGATTTATGTTTAAATGTAATTAGACTTGCTCTGATCTGTGATGAAGATATATTTCGAGGATAATATGCAATTTCCTTTTTAACACTTCGGGGAAAAACTCCCGATGCAAATATATATTTTGCAAAACCGTTGGCAAAATCGGTGAGAACTTGATTATGAAGCAAAATTTATACCAAGAAATTGAAAAGTAAAAGAATGCAAATAATAATTAATAGATTTTACAATCGAATTTCCATGTTTTTTAATGTCACTCCATTCCAAGTTTATCAAAGCATCGTTATCGGCTTTGAAGCTGGCCTGAAAAGATTCAACGAACACACAAAAAAAAACATGCAAGAGAGTGAGAGTGTAAAAACGTGGGAAAATTGTATATTTGGCAAAAAAGCTTAACTGTAACTACAGTAGACAAACACAACCTGTCAACTCAATACAAAGACATAGTTTCCGAATATTATTAAGACGAGGTGGTTTTGAAGGCGACTTAGCATCGCCATACCACGTCTCAGTAGAAGATAGTGATCCTACCAATAACACGCTTGATTAACAACCGATAAAATGTATGGTTTCCAATGAATCCGTTCCATGTTCGTTGTAATTATTGTATGAGCCGCATAAAGTAAGGTATCGTTGTGAGTTTATGTGTATTCGGTGTGTGTACTGTTATAGGTGAGATATGATCGAGTTGTACGTTTTATTTCAAATGAGAAGCTGCCTTGTAAGTATAGGCTTTTATAGCTCAGTTTGCTTTTTTTTGTTACGTATTCAAGGAGTAAAAAGGGAATGAAATTACTGAGGCTCTGCAGTTCTTCCGGCTACCACCAGGTTGTAAAGTGAATAGTGATAGCTAGACATCTGAAATTTTGAGAAGTATTTTTCATCTGTTGGTGGGCAACAAATACAGAGAGACTAAAAATTTATTTGCCATACGCATTTATTTTTTGGAGAGAGTTCGGCTACAGAAGGGCTTCTTTTACCAAATGCCTGTTCAGAAAATAAATTAATAAGAGCAAGCTTTGATTCCTTCAAGTATATAAATTAATGGACCAAAAATGAAAGAAGCTTCAATTGTCAATGTTTTTCGAATACGACGTTTCTACATATTTTATAATTCCTCGTATCTTCCTAAACACATTTAAACACATTAGTGAACGCCAACGCACAATATAATATTCTCACAACCACAAGCGTAGAAAATAGGTATTGTTGTTAATTTATTACAGCTTTTCTTACTCATAATTCACAGCGAAGCAGTCTGCAGAAATGCTAGCTTGCAAACGCTCTTGAATTATGTACAGTTATTATTTTTAGGGGTAGTGACGTGAACCTGCGGTTTGACGTTGACGCTGACGCTTTTCTGCGCTATCCGGATGCTGAAGAACGATATAAATGTTTCTGACGTCAGACTGCAGCGCCGAAACAAATGATTTTATTTATCGGTGATTCGTAGTGATGTGCGGATGTGAAACATGTTTAAATATTTGTGTAGCTTTTCCATCCGTTTTAACTCGTTTTTTTATGTAGTTTATTTAGATAAAGTACTGGCTGTATACCTGAAGTAATAAAAATTAGAACAATTTTTAAACGAATAAAAAATTCTTGGTAGATCCAATTAAGTAGAGCTAAGTCTAGCTTAGTTATTAACCATCCCAGCATCTTAGATAAAGATTCCGACAATATTTCCCCGTTACACACGGAGGTAAGTTTCTTTAATCTAGCACATAACTCGAGTGATAAGGCAAATTGCACAGACCGCTACTAATTGTGCAGCTACGACGAACAATGCTTGGTATTCGTGAACAAACAATAAGTTTCTACAATACCTTAAGAATTAAAACTTGTTCTAAGCGCTAAGTTGGCGATTAAGTTGCAATCACGGCGGTGCAGTGCCGTGCTAAGTTACAGTAAACAAGCGGACGCCAACTTGCATTGTGCAAGTCAATTCGGAGCCAAGTTCCGTTTGTTGTTTCAATAAGTTTGTGCAATTATGGTGCATGTTCGTCTGTTAATATATTCAATTTACATGATGACATGGTGTGTGCTCGTGTGCGTACTAAGAATTGTCTCTTCGCTTTGTTTCGAGTTTAATTATTATTTTGTTTCGAGTTTGTTTGAGTTGTTACATTCGTAATTGATGTTGTTTCACGGCGACATGTTGTTTTGTAATAACTTCTTTATAGTGTCTTCAGTTGAAACGTTTGACATTTTAAACACTTTATGCTTTAGATGGGAGGATCATTTCAAGTTTTCTTTGAGATGAGGTTGGTTAATTATTTGATTAGGCTATGTAGTCTCGCATTTGTTGTTAGCCGAGAACCGTTAGGCATCGACCACTATGTGCTTCCTCGATCTGTGGTCTAGTGGTAACAGACACAGAACTTAGACAACTAGAATGAAAAGGGGATCAGGTAAGCACGTGCCACTATTAAGAGAAGATGATCAACTTTAGTATACTAAACTAAAATTACAGATTTGAGACCTTTCACTCAATACAAAAAAAAATGCCTTTTAAATAATCATAGATTCCAATTAAAGTATTTGAGAGACTTCAAAAAGCTACAAGAAGGCATCGTATTAGTTTTGCGATAACAATCCCTACAAGCAACCACTATATTTAAGGAATTATATTGCTTTTGCCGAAAATAGACATCGCTCTACACCGTATTGCCATCTCTCTTTTATAACTATCACCACAGTAGTCTTTATTCTTTCCCTACTTCCACGACACGACAGTTCTTTCTATCTATATTCCTCAGTCACAGTATTCCACACTAATGTCTATCCAGATCTTAGCCCACTGTAACCACGATCGGTTTACCGTGTAATAGCCGCCTTTAGTCCCCGGATATCGAGAAGTCATCACTCATTAGCACAGAATAGCTTGTAAGAAGTTTATTTCCCGAGTCCTTAGAAAATTGGTCGGATAATGAGGGATATTTTGATGGAACTCGGTGAGGAGTTGTTGGAACGGGTTTTGTGTAGGTGAGTATTATTTTAAGCGATAGATTTTGCTTTGTCTTGTCTCGGATGGATTAAAAAAAAAACGTTTTTTATTTCTGCTTCTATCGCGTGAAAAGTTGTAGTCTTATCTGACGTCATTTTTTACTGACAAGTGACGTTGCTAGCCTTAATTTTTTTACCATATTATCTTCGTTATTGAAATTGCTTTGTTAAAAAACAAATCTACTCAGTGACTTGTTTTTCTAGTAAAATACGCAATATATCTATCCTTGAAATAATATACAAAAGAACCCGCATTGTTCATGATTCTATTAAAAAATTGTATACACAACAATAGTTAAAACGTAAAAAATCTGAGTTCAGTTTTCCGATAGATAGATATTGATAGATAGACTAGATAGAGATTATTTTATTAATTTTATAGCCACTTAATCAAATAAATAAATTAATTAAAAATAATACAGTCTCATTGACAATAACATCCGATTTCGTGGTCGTTTAAACATATCTGCAATACCAACCAAAAAATATTCCAATATATAATATTCTTACTTTCCAATATGATAATTACAATTCATCAATTAAATACCACTTCGATTGGACCTAAGTGGTACATTTTTATTAATGGAACAACTCGACATTTGCAGAATAAATCATTGTTGGACTCCATACAATATTAAGAATTAATATCAATAATGTTTCAGAGTGCAGTCAGTTATAAAATTAACATGAATTTAATTATATTTTAATGAGATACGAATGTCATATGAAAGATACGGGTAAATATAAAAGATAATCGTATAAAATTGATTTTAATATGTAGTAGAGTGCTTTAAGCTAAGTAGGAGTTTTTTTTTACTCTAAATCGATGTCTCATAGGACATTTACCTAACTAAAAACTCGAATTAGTACCACATGTACATTTTTAAATAAACATAGGATATTTTTCTTTAATTTAATTGCACCTAAGCGGGTTGGCTATAACAGAAAAAAACTAAATATTATGTTCTTAAGTTCTATGGTTCGAGAAAAAATAGGTAAATATTTTCATAGAAATTTTGAATGTCATGGCTTTTTGAAGTAAACCAATATTTTATTAATATAAATCTACTAAATAGTAGTTTTAGGACCTCATGGAATGGATGTTTCATCGAATCCTGACTTATCAAGGAGCTTCTTCGATAATACTTGATTTTTAAAAGCAATTAACTAGGTACCTATATAATAGGTATGCTAATATATGCTAAACATAAAATAATGTTACACGCGCCATGAATTTGTTTCCCAATCCCACTCACAAACAAAACTCTAAACAAATTATGTTAACAGTCAAAAAATCTAATTCAAAAATCTTTGAAAGTATTTCTTGCTTTCCTCAGTAACGAGATATTTGCCGCCTGTTTGAGCCTAATTAGGACGACTGAAATATTTCATAACGAAGTGAAAAACGCATTAAAAGTTTATCGGCGAGTCGGGAATCCAGAAACAAAAACAGTGCCACAGTATAAAATTTTGCTTTGGCAGGAAATTTCGTGAAAGCAGTAGGTTAATTGGTATGATACAGTTGTTTTTAGTTTTGTTGATATTTAGTTTAGTTTTAGAATCTATTGGTAGAGGCTTGAAAAATTACTAGGCAGATTTTTTTATGATCATCCAAAATCTATCAGATGTCAGTAAAATCAAACCTCTATACGTTGCCAGTACAAGGCTAATGCTTAACTACGAGCTCAATTTTCACAGAAAAATTAAGTATAATATTTTCTATTCATGCCATTCAAAAAACCTCTCAATTCACTATACTTTAAAGTAGAATATCGAAAAACACTCTTTATATCCGTATTCTACCTATGCAGTGGTAGGATCAAGTTAGCAAGGGGTTTATTTGACGTCACAGCACCGTCGAAGTATCGACAAGCTATAGCCGGCGGGGCTATTGTAGCTTTGACTAACATACTTATTCCGGAGGATCTCAAATGACAACTACGCTTCAAACACACTATAAAGGCTGAATAAAGCCAGCTTTAAACTCCACGAGCACAAAGGTTGCAAACGTCACTTCTAGATACAATACTAGATATTCTTTACCGAGACAAACGTGAGTTGGCGGGTAGAGCTTAACTTGGTACAGGGTGAATTAAAAATGTCTCTCTTTTATGTAAACAACATTGGTATTTTAAACAAAATTCTATCACTTTCTTAAACATATTATTATACTTTATTTGTTAATAATACTGAGTAGTTTCGAAGGTCATTTAAGTACTGTCATAAGTACTTGCAATTGTCATGAAGAAAGTTAGCATTTTGTATTGTTTGGGGCAATATGATGTGATGTGTAATGGAAAGAGAAACTGAAATTTACCGAGAATTGAGAGCCAAGAGGCTCAGGGAGAAGAAAAAAAAAATAAGGATACCTTATTCAAATAAAAATCAGTGAAGTTACAGTAACAATTTCACGATCCTCGTTCAAAAATTCATACATCCTGTACATATAAACTTAAAGTTTGAGCTCCAGTGAAGACAAACGGAAAACTAACATTGCCGCAGCATATAACGACATTGAGTTCAGGCCAACAGTCGCCCCCGGGCCAAGTATACTCTGCAAACTGAGATCTAACCCAAGTAAACAGCTTCAGTTCCTAACTAAGTATTGCTGTTCATATTTGTTGTGTGATGAGTAAACAAATAAATGTTCACTACTTATATATATTAATGTTTTGGCTTAACACTTTCGCGTTGTACGGCGAAATGTTTGAGGTATTAGAAAATAAAAGAAGGTCGGCTTTTTAGTAGGATTTATAACCAAAACTAGCATTATAACAATTAGAAAGGATATGGCCGACTAGAACGAAAAAATAATAATTATTTGTCGATATGATTTATTCGTCGATATGAATTATAATAGATCATATGAATTATATAGATCGTCGATACGACCATTATTCATAGTATTCAATACTAAATACTTTAAGCTTTTCGAGTATATACGTGACTACATTTTTTCGAAGTATTATAAATATTATGTCATCAACACTCATCATTTACAAATTCACTTGAGGTGGTAATACGAAAATTGACAAATTATTAACACGAACCCTTAATATTTTTCCCTTTTTAATAAGTCCGTAATTTTTTTCAGTATTTGTCACGGCGCCAGGTCGTGACCAGACCCGGGCAGTCCCCCGACGCGTCTAACTCACAAGTCTGTGGTCGTAAATTCCGGGATATGTGTCGATAACTCATTTGTGAATTTTTACCGCGACTTTTAAGTTATATGCAGTTACTGCCCGGTAGGATATATGTAGGTTCGTCAAATGGTCTGAGAAATAACTATGTACAAATACGTATGTTTACTAGACTAATGTAAATTTAAAAGCTTAAAAAAGGAAAAAATTAATAGTGACTACAATTTTATTTTAATCTCGATAATTACTTTTATTGATTACAATTTTCTCACTCTATTTTCTTTACTCTCCGTTTGCTAAACTAACTTCAAACATAAATTCGGTGATATGTCTAATACACACATATCACCTTCACAAATTACCCGAAACTCGAGCTACACCACAGTATATAAACACATCTGTCAAATTGCTTCGTACAAACATTTCTCATACACTACAAATACGTATGCATCTGCCAATTAATTTCTACGTATAGATGGAATACAATACATGCGTTAGCTATCAACGTTCAATGCTCCATTCGTATACAAAGGGACCGTCAAAGTAGTCAGTAATCTATTGATGAATATTGAAATGTAACCAATACTGACCATTGTAGCTGTGGAGCAGTCTTTAGAGACTTAGATGACAGATCGTGCTGCTATGTAATTGAGAACAAACCAATAAAGGAGGTAGATTAGTATTGTTTTAGTTTCTATATGCAAACAAAACAAAAGTATAATTGTCATACGAAAGAGGTTTAACTCTGGTAGGTCTTAAACTCTTTTAAGATTAAAATTAAAAAATAATATTCAAAAGACATTTTGGTGTAAGAAAAAAAGATTACACTTATCATATTCCAAAATTCGAACTCGATTTAATAAATCAATTTTAAATATTAATTTAAATAATAAATACACTATTTAAAGATCGAAATATAAAACCATTAAGTTTTTCAACGAAAATAAAACAATTTACTATCTTTTGAATTCTAAATTCGAACACAAAATCTCACATTTCATAAACCCGTGCAAAGTTTAAATGAAGCATTTAGATTTGATCAAAACACTCGAGACGAAACACATTGCCGTTAAAACGAACGACAGAATTTATGCTAGATATGAACTAAGCAACGTCACTTTATTAATAAAATCGCCATTATTCTGTACGAAAACAACATTAAAATATTACGATACACTGTTGCACAGAACATTGTTCTGAAAAGACTAAACAATTGTTTTGCATGTATTCAATGTTACCTTTTCAGATTTTTGAAGTCACACTTAGTAAATCTCTGATGATAAATTGATTTTACTAGTTATTTAGAAATATGTATCACAGTGCATTGCCTAACATTACGAAAGTTGCATATTGGTATAGTTTTATATGATTATAATATTATTCAAGGCATTTTTGATGACAAAAAAAAACTATTTTTCTTGGAGCTAACCATAATTAAAACATAAATTATTTTAAAAGTATAAAGTCTTCGTGCAGCTGTGACGTCACAAGATTCGTTCAATCCAATTATTTTTCACTGTGATTGAGCTTAAGCATCTTTCATTAAGCTTAAATGAGACTGATTGCGCTAGTCAGCAGATATCATTTTTATGTCCATAAAGTTGGTTTCACGTGCATAAAGCGTTTTATTTTTTGTTGCAAAAAAGAATATGGCAAACTACAAACTTAAAATTGTATGAGTTTTTTTTAATCCTTTCAAGATTTGCTATGACCGGAAAAAGTCAGCAGATATGGAAAATGCCCTAGCATATATATTGCATGTATATATGTATTACAAACTTGATTTAATCGAAGGCATTGTAAAGCCCAAGCAACACAGGCACAACACATGTTCGCAGATAAAGCAAGCATCAAGGCACAATGATGAGGAAGGAACGTCAATACTGCGGCCTGCACACGTGGTATCACTCCATAAACTGGTTCCCACCAAACGTTTGTGTCCGATTAATTGCATAGGCATTCTCCGCGAGACTCGGACCTCCGGCATGTCAATGAAAGCAATTACTTGCACCACACACCTACCACTACACAATACACAACGCCATGCACAGCATAACTATAATCGATTATCTAATACTCCAAACAAAGTATATCATATTTAGATGTGATATTGTATACAGCTTTTGTTCCTTTCACACTCTCGATTGATGGATTGCTTACCAATAGCCGGATGGCAGCTTGCAAACGTCTACTCCATCAACACAGAAAAAGCGACTTTAAGGACGTGTACGCAACACCGTCCCGGCAAGACTTAAGGTCTAAATTGCTTTGCATGATCTCAAACAATTTCTTCAACTAAGATGTAAACGCCAATCGATGTGTCAGTGGGCTGATAGGGAAACTTTTCATCTTGCCGATGTACCGGCGCGATGTTGGGCTGAAAAACAATTTTCTTGCCATTTGAGAGCTCATTTTTAACGTTATTGAGTGGTAACTGGTAACTTCTCAGAGTTTCGTATTATTTTGGCACTTTCCATTGTTGCTTGAGGGATCGATCATTTAGGCATGTGATATGGTAACTGGTACTTTATATTTGTCTTTCAGGCAAAAATTTAAGAGAAACATCGTTATGTTTGTGTAAGAGGTTATAAATTTCACCTTTGGAGGAAAAGCATTTTATAATAAAACAAAGTGAATATTCGCTGTCAGAAAGAATGTGATGTAGTGGCTCCTATAAGTTTGCTCCCCTATTTTTGCCGACGACACGACCTTCGGCGCTGTTCACAATTTTTCTTTATTTGCCATAAAGTTCACTTGGATTTCATAGTGTAAGGTTAGACTTAAGAAGTTTTGTTACATGGAAAAAATGTTAAGATTTTATTATGATAGTCTATTTTCTTTCTCACTAACCCAGGAATATCCTGTCGGTAATTTATTTAATACAAGAATTTTGTAAAAAAGGTCTTCTGGCACCAAATTTCGTGTTATTTTACACGTTACACATTCAATGATTTTAAGGCAATGTAAGCAGGGAAACCAAGAATATAAATATTCTGTAGATTCTATAGATTTTATTGCTTAACTTTGGGCACTGAGAAAAAAAATACTGCAAGGCAAAAACTGTGTTTGAGGTCACCATGAGAAACCACACTTTGGGTTCGATTCCCGCATGAGATTCACGAATGCTTGTATTAGTCAGGGTGTCTTTGTGGGTGTGACTTGACTGATTGTGAGACTACACCAGAATTAAACGAGTTTGTATGCAAGCTTGTGTGCCGCTCTTAAAAAAAAACCAAATAATTTACAGCCCATTCGCTTAATGAAGATGTGCGATATCAGAATTGATTATTTGTACTCGTCAAATGTAGACTGCAGTCACAAAGACCTCTGTTCAGCACTAAAACACCAACAAGCCAACATTATTCAAACAACTAAGTACAGCATGTTCATAGTTTGGGCCGCAGTACAATATTGAAATAATATGATTAGTTACACAGGTATGATGAAGCTATGAACTAACAAAACAAACACAAGTATAACTTGAAGTTTGCAACAGTAATAGTGTCTGAGACCCTTACACAAATTGATTAGTGCTGAATACGCAAACTTGAATGTTCTTAACTTCTTAGTCAAGTTTGCTTGCAAGTGTGCACCTATTCATCACAAGCTCAAGACATGGAAACTAACTTCAAAAATGTTTTATTTTTATCAATCTATGTAATATGTTTCAGTGCATTTTTGATTTTTTTTATTCGATTTTGAGTTAGAGTTGTTACAACGTTGTTGTTGTGAGCTTGATAAATTAGACAAAACGGAAACGTCAGCATTAAACCCTATCAGATGGGTGAAAGACGTGCTTTGCTCTGCTGAGGTGCTCTGGCTAGAAATCAAACATGGAAATTCATTAAAATAAGTTTAATTTTGGGTTCGAAATTTGTCTGGTGTAGAAAAGAAGTACTTGAAGTATTGCCCGATCCGTTTAAACACATTACTAGCGTTTACGCTCGACTTCGTCCACGAGGTTAGGAAGACATAAGTTAGAAATTTATAAAATCGGATAAATGGGTTTAGAATGCACGCACCTTTTTCCTATTTCCACTTCATTCCTACTTTCCCATATTAATTTTATGACTCAGCTCAGCTACTATTACTTATAGCGTGATGATATATAAATTCTTAGTAAAGACTGTTATATAGGTCATTCCAGTTTAAAAGCTCAAACGAATTCACGATACAATACAATTTCATAATAGTTGGCAAGTTAATAACGGACAATACGCTCGAAGCGAATAAATATATCCGTACATATGTATATACCAATATTAACCTTTTGTATGTTCTCGTACATATATGGAGGATTGAAATCACAGCGGAGAGAATTAAACAAAAACACAGAGCTATATGTAGGTGGTACAGAAATAACACACACGGCAATGTAAAGTATGAAATGGTCAAAAAATACTCCAGTACTTTAAATGAACGCGTTGTAATAATTAGGTAAGAATTTATATGAGGACGTGTCTAAGTTTAGAAATGGCGATGTAGGCTCAAATAGTATTGGTAGTATAAACTAGATTGTGACGCGGGGGTTTCACAAACATTCAAGTCACATTCACAAAGACACCCAGACTCATTTCTGGGTCACACAAATTATTGTACTAAGCGGGGATCGAACACGCAGCATGTCGCGCTCAGTGGGTTTGGCGTAGAGACCTCAACCCCACGGCTATTCATGCAGTATGACAGGCAAAAACAGCGTTAATTAGCAAAACAAGTATCAGATAGCGAAATGTAAAGATTTTCAATGAAATCTGACATCCAAGCATGGAAGACAAAACGTTACAATGAAGTAGGAGATAATATTTGATGGTATACGAAAATGTTTCATGCTTAAAATATGCCTTTTAGTATAGCATACAAATTATTTGTAAGTGTATGGAGATTGTCATAACTTTTTAAATATTCGACATTCCTCTTTATACTAATGAAAAATTTCGCACTATATTTCTCAGGCATATTATTTTTAATATACAGGATGCTTTAAGTTAGGTAACAAGACATATTAAATTGCTGCCATTCTCTATACAGGCTGTTTTGATTTCATAACTATAATCCAATTTTTTTTGAAATTAGTGTCATTTTTATACAGGCTGTTGTTTTTTAAACTTAAATCTCAAATCAAAATTCTAGTCAAATTAAGCTAGTTAGCTACAGTATTCAGGGTAGCCATAGATTCAAAGGTATGTGATGTCTTAAGCGAATGCTTGTTACATACCTACCGACGTATGCCAAGCCCTGCACAAGTACACTGGATTGGATTTCAGCCTTATCCCTGAGCGTTAATCGTGTTTCACGCGTGTATTGTGTTAATAGCGGGTTTAAAATGGACTGTTTTGGTAACGATTAATTACTTGAGAGTGAAATTAATTTTATGAAAATTCCGGCCGAAAAAATTACGGAATTAGATAAGCGTTACTGATTTAAAATTTGGTTACCTACGAATGAGTGTTAGAAGCTAAATGTAATTATAAGCTAAATTATAAAATGTTGTGGGGACTTGGTGAGGTAAGCAGTTAGTGTATTCAATATAAATAGTATGTAAATACATGCCCATAACTAATTAACATTTATTCATGAGATTTTTAAATATGATCTCATATTAAAACATAAATTTTAATTAGTTACATTACTTCTTAATTACCACTCCACAAAAATATACAATTCTCCTTCAATTAAAAACACTACGACTTTTATGAAAACATTTAATTCATATTCAATCTGAAACGACAATTTTGGTTAAAAAAACTTGTTAAAATATTGCATTAATTGCATTACAACGGTTATAAAAAAATCAAATTAATTGGAGCCACGTAAAGGTTTCCTGGATAACGAAGCTTGTTTACTCTGTGTAATATTTCTCTGTCATACAAGAGAAAAATCGAATGTACAGCATATTAATAGTATTTACTTATTTTGTAGCACACAGTAATATGAAAACCAATGGCCGTACAACGGCTCGGATTAATTTATAAGCGAATGGAAATATGTTTTATTGTTGGATCAATGTTTTATTTGGTGAATGGTAACTACTACGTGTAATTCTGCAACAAATCGAGTAATCATTATTGGCTAATATTTATGAAGCTCATCTATACTAATATATAAAGCTGAAGAGTCTGTTTGTTTGTTTGAACGCGCTAATCTCAGGAACTACTGGTTCGATTTGAAAAATTATTTTTGTGTTGAATAGACTATTTATCAAGGAAGGCTATAGGCTATATAACATCACGCTGCGAGTAAAAGGAGTGAAGATACAATGGAAAATGTGGAAAAAACGGGGAAAATTCTAACCACGTGGACGAAGTCGCGGGCAACAGCTAGTTTTACATATGTTCTTTGCGAAGTACTTCAACTAGATTCCCCTAGTTACACATATTTAGTTTTTAGAGATATATATTAAATTTAAAACATCTACAAATTGTCTGAGCTTTTTGTTGGTAGTTCGTTTTTGACGTTGACACCAAATTCATCTGTAGAGGAATTTGTCCATTTTACGTACACGTATGTAGAACTATGATATTCTGTAAACATATGTAATACGATATCATATTATACATATATTCAGTATATAACAAATGAAATATCTCCAATTAACGCGGTCGCCGCTTTTAACTTGGACCACAGCTATAGGCTCGCGGGTGTTTTATATTTTAACTGGAATATATATTTCATTTTCTCTTTATGTATTCCATGCATTTCAGTTTTCACTAATATTCATGTAATACCAGTGTTTAACGTTAATACATTATTGTAGCATCCATTAATAATATTCGTTGGTAAGGATTAAAGGATTAATTTAAATCAATTTGGAGTGCCATTAAAATATTATAAAATGAATATACAATATACACGTATTTTTCAGTTGACCTATTTGAAGAGTCGAACAAATCCCTGCAACGCTAATTCAATACATTAGCGTTATTGTAAAGAGGAACCTTTGACCAGGTAAGCTACAAAAGAGATAGCAGTTCCCTTTGTGGTTCTATTAAGTAATAACATTGCATAAAAAATGTGGCTCCCCACAACGCGCCGTTCGAAACAAACAATGTTCTCACAGCGAATACCAAACAATGACGTATTCGTGCTTTTTAAAAAACCGAGTTTATTTTGTCGACAACAAAACGAACAGTACATCAGTCTAATAACTTTACATCTCCGAATGTGGACTCGGAATACACCTGTACAAACAGTAATAGAAAAAGGACTACAATATATGAAAAACGTATCGCTTGGCTTTGATCACCCCTTTTTCAATAATAGAGTCGGGTCGGCCCCTTTGTGCTGCCTCCTGCCGGGGGCGCATTTACCCTAGAACTGTAATGTGTCCATTTAATTTATAATACGAAAATTAGAGTGCCTTAATACATAACCCTTTTCAAAGGATTGAAGGTCCTAATTTCTTTAAAATGTCACTGAGAATGTTGACAGATGGATTAAGCCTTAGTATGGGAAAAGTGAATGGTGATGGATTTTTTACCCTTTTAAGGATTTTTTCAAGTCACATGTGATATCTATTTTTAAGGTATAATTGATACACAGTTAAGATTGAATTAGTGTTGATATGGGGACAGTTTAATTATTTTAATTAAGTGCTTTGAGAGGCTGGACAAATAGGTAAGTTTGCTGCTTATGTCTATAATTTATTTTTAACAAAATTCTGTCGTTCTGGGAACGCCTAATTTAAGGTAGTTTTAATTTTAATGTTTTAGTATGTCGCTGCATCGCATCTGTTGCGGTGATTCTATGCGGGTTGACAAATAGACAAAGTATTCACAATATACCTACATGGTTAACAAGTCCAATTTTCACAACACTGTCACCAAAACTACATAATTTCAGTTTAGCAATCGTGTTACTTTATATAAAATACGTTTACATGGCATACTTTAAAAGAATTATTTGCTACACAACAACGAATAAACTGGTTTTTTCATGTTGGAAACTTTTTAAATGCAACTTTTGGTAGTAACATAGACCTTACACTGGTTAATTATTTCCCTCAGGTCCAGCAACACAGTTTGACTGCATGGATAGCCGTATAGTATTGGTCACCATGCCAAACAGACTGCAACGTGTTGCGGGTTCGATCCATGCATAGTACAAGCATTTTCGTTATCCACAAATGCTTGACTTGAATGTTTTTATAACCATCCGCGATTAAACTCCTTAGTACGGGAGTCGTTTACAAAAAAAAACGAAACTAAAATACGGAAATACATAAACAAAATAGAATAGTAAAAAGCTGATACCACTACAACATAGTCCATATAAAATAAAGCCTTTCAAAGCCGAATTTTCGTGAAAAATAAAACAAAATATACAAGTACAGCAAACATGTTCACTTTGCAGCAATATTTGTATTCCTAATCCACACTTTAACGTCGATATTCCATCGAAACATCGCTCTGAGCTAGTAAATAAAAACGAAATAATAAATTCTGTTTCATACGATATTTACTTCAAACGATTGCATATCGCATCAAAAAGGAAAAATATGAAAAATCAACAAGTTTGGCGACACGGGAGGGGTAGAGAGGATCCACGTTTACGATGGAGACACATTTAATATTTAACGCACCAAACATTTACATGGCGTCCGAACTGAAATAGTTCCTTTTTTAAAATCTCAAAGCTTGTGGATATGGTGAATCAAAATGGCCGACTGTTTTGAGATTTTACGATTATATTTTAAGGTAAATTTAACGGCGTGGATTAATTAACTGTATGTTTGGTAGATAGATTTTTTCTAGCATATTTCTTAATAAAGTTTTGATAGAGTGGCTGTAGTAAGTTAAATCCGATTAATTGCATGTTCGACTTGCGTCACTAAAGGTTCCAAACAGGCAATAAACGGATCGGAAGGGTGAAACAAAAATCTCGGGGTTAATTACTAATATTTTCGAAACGTCGGGAACTAAAATCAAACATTAAAATCCGTAAAAGTAGTTTCATTTCAATGTCTAACATTCGCGTAAACCTAAGAAACCACTATGTAATATTTTTTGTTTAGCTATCACGGTACACAGGTTCGATCCCCACGAAGCGTAAGAGTTTGGGTTATTCACAAATGCTCTTCCTGAGTCTGGATGTTTTTGTACGTGTATCTGAATATTTATGTAACCCTGATTGATCAAATTCCTTAAATTTGTTAGTATGACGTTGTTGACTCGAAATACGCTTTGAAGTTTTACATAGATTTAAAGTTGTTGCAGTTCAAGTTTTGTTTTTGTAATTATCCAATTAGTAGTAATTTCAATCCCCTGTATAAAAAGATCGATAGCATGATTACAACCACAAATTTTCGCTAGCATCTGTGCTCAAACGCGTATTAACGTTCTTAATAAATTTCAATATAAATTTCCTATAAAATGTAATAAAATCAAGCCTCATTAGCGTTAGCGGTATCTTAGCTATACCCAAGGGATCTCATATGGTTAATGAATTTTAATCTGAACGTAATCGTGGTGCCGATCCATCAAGCCTTCGGTCCATCCGAGGAGGCGAACAAAGAGGTTTAATTCAGTTATCTTACGCTTTGTTAACGTTCTTTATTCTCCATTCCTTTATAAGACTTCGCCTCATATGAGTAGGTACATCGATTTTAAAGGACAGCGTGAGAATATTTTCTAAAACAATGTGAGTTGTTCTTTTTAATTTGTAAAATTATTCTTTGCGGCTTGTAGTCGTTTTGTGTTGTTTCTAGGTTGTGACTGTGAATTTCTAGTATATTGTTGCGCAATAATTATCTCGAAGTAGTTTTTAAAAGTACTGTAATTAAAAGGTAAAATGTTTTGTCATAAATTCGCTTCCCACATAATTACGGGGAAATAACGAGGTAATAATTTTCAAGAAATTTAGCTTCCATTTCATGTTACAAAATTGTCGTTGTTTGAGGAAAAATATTATTTTAAAAGGTATGAACATATACGCTTTTTACGCTTTTTACTCAACGATGAAGTACAAGTAAAAAATATATGATTTTAATTAACCGAACAACTGGAAAAGACTTTCTAATCTAGCAGCGTTTAATAATATAATTAATTTTATAACAACACAATCCGGTCTTGGCATCTCCATGCTACATTTTCCAAGTACAAAGCAAACCAAGTTATTATAAGCAGCCGTAATTAAAACGTAACAAACAGGTACAATTTACAATTCACAATTACATAGCCGGTACATGCGATAGCCAATCACGGCGAACCCGAAATTCCTTCAGAAACTTTGAAAGGAAACGACAAAACCTTTTGTCATTGCGGACCAGCTGATATTATAATACTTAGCTAAATAAACGCGAATACTTTTAAGCGGCCTTTAAGTCAAGTTTAAATTAAAGCTTGCTTATGTCTAAAATTCGGCAGCGTTTATAAAGGCAGCCAAAGACGACGGCCGGCCTGGAGGCACCCTACTGAGTAGATTTAATTAACAAGATATGGGTCTCTTTTAAACCAACTCTACCTACTTTCGGAACATTGGAGATTAAAATTCAATGAGCCGACAAGATATTAAATAAAATCCGAGACTATAGTTTTCCGCACGTAAAGGGTGAGTTAATTAATTTTTTAAATTAATCAAGTAACCGTCGGTGCCAATAAATTCTTTTTGTTCGCGTAACATTGATCGGGAATGCGAGATCCCATTTTTAAACTTCGTAATTCGATTAAATTTCTGATGTAAAATTGTTTTCATTATCAATTTTGTTTGGGACATTGTTTCCGCTCGCGAATCTCGTAAATTATGGACTGTATGTTCCCCTGCAAGCCCTGAGGCCAAGCCGTAGCTCTGTTAAAACGAATTGAAAACCGGTAATCGAATACGCGCAATGGGAGCAATGTCAATATTTTAAATTTAAATATCAGATGGAAGTAGGCAGAGAACGGTTTAATATTTATTTTATTCACCGTGTTACATCTATCTGTCCGGATTTTAAATAACAAACTTGTTTAAAACGTAACTATGTTTATTTGTGTTCGGTGTTATACCGCAGATATAATTTGTTGGAATTTCATGTTTATGCACACGAATAATTGAGCTTATGACGTCATCACTGAAATCGCCGGGCGTTCAATTTATTGGGAATAATTTTTCATGGACTGCTGGGGAATGCTTTGAAATAAGATTAACTTTTCAACCAAGCATTGATTGCTTGGTTATATAGTCCTGAAACCTACTAGAACTGGAAACTAAAATAAGTAAAACTTCTTCAAACCTATCTAAAACCTACATGGCTTTATGTTAGACTTCGAACTTCTAACATTTTTTTATTAATAACACATGTGATTTAATCATGATCATGTCCTAACTAATTTCCGGCCATGGTAGACAGTCCCTCAGGACCCCAAAGCGAGCGGACGCTAAATATTATAGTTCACATGCGTGTGCGCCAAAACAGATACACTCTCAGTTTCCTTACTCGCATAGCCGTATAGGAAGGAAGGCTATGAGAAACGACTGAAGAAACATCAAGCGCGATCTTAGCAGTACAGTGATCCTGGAAAGTTTTGCTCACCGTGAAAAAAATATCATGATTTCATATAAAAGTTTTACATTGTGAAAATATCAATTTGACCCATATTTATACAGAAACAGCCGGTACTTTGTAGTGATTACGTAAACACAGCATCAACAAGGAATCAAATAAGGGCGATGTGACACGAGATAAAGCTACAACTTTGTTACTTTAGGCCCTGAACATCTTTCGCGTCATCTGACGGCGTAGTTCGGGAGAGAAATTAAAAAAGTAAACAAGTGCGAGACGGGGTTTTGAAGGACAGTGCCGTATCGTATATTTATTTTTCATGATATGATTCTTGTAACTATGTTATTGTTTATGCTACATATTCATGGTTATTTAAATCAGAATACATGGATTCAATGGATCTTAGAAAATAAATGTCATTATAAATAACATCACCTCAAAAACATTTGTATGTTATTTACCAATTATTTCTTTGCTTTTTTTATAGTATTTATTTAGACCCCATTTCTATGTGGAAAGACTATTTGTTATTCGTCTTTTCAATTTCATTGACTATTACAACATACTTATGACTACAAAGCGATATCTACACTAAGCATCGCATAAATCATGTTTTTTTTAAAAGACCATAATGACAAAAATTTACAGCCGTATAAAAATTAAAAAATCGACAAGATACAGTGACAAGTTCCTTGTTTAATATTTATCTAGGGAACCCTAAAGAAAGCAGAACGCCAGCTGCCCACCTTAATTAGAATTTTTCGAATTATATAACATTTTTTTCGTAACGCTCCCGAGCGTGTTTCATGGGGAATAACATAAAATTGTTAATAACTGCACTAAAGCGAGCGTCAGTGTACATTGTTAGAGATTTTTTACGTGCCCTGTTTCGTCGGCCATGTAATAAGATAGATTTTTCTCTGATTGAGGCGTAACTGAAATGTTGACACTAATAAAACTTCATTACGTCGGTACTCAGATTGGCGTATAGCAAAACTGCTGTGACCAAAAAATATTTTGAATGGGATATTAATATGATTGTTATTTTATATTTTTTGTGACTCCAGTAAACAGACGATTTTAAAAACGACTCCATAATAAGTCATACACTAAAGCCATGCAAACAGAGGATTATTAGAGGATGAACAAAGCAGAATCTATCAAAACAGTTAACTTAAAACAGGAGTTAAAAAGTGTCGGGTAAAACCGCTGAACGTTGCTAAGCAACCGTACTTAATACTAATGTTACTTTCATTCGACAGATTTGTTAAAAGGGGCACGTGACCTAGGGTATTCCGATTGATAATAAAGGTTAAGCCGCACTCGCCGCGGTTCGTGCGTGGGTGGCCATTTGTAAACATGTCGGCCACTCTCTGTGCTTCGGAAAGCAAGTTAAGCTGATAGTCCCGACTCGCAGACCATCACACATTGATCATTGACAGTTATTATAATACTACGATTGTGACAACTTTACTCTATTTGCAAAATTCTTAAAACGATAAACAATCTTCGGTCTTTTGTATAAAAACCGAAACAAAAAACCCCGTGTAAAATAGCAATAAAAATGACAAAATCAAATATTCCTTTGAAATATTAATTTTTCCTTCGAAAAACTTTTATTAACTAAAACATTAAGATCGCTTAGTTAAAAAGCCAGCCAGTTATAGAACTATGTTTGTTAAATATCCTTAGCTAATCATTTTAATCGCTCGACTAGTTTCGAACCAACCGATGTCGTTGATCCAACGCCGCTCATGATTACACTTAGATAATACAGAATACTTACTAACCAGTATTATATCTATGTTCTATAGAAAATTATATCGACTACTGTGTAGTGCCAACTAAAAGTCAACTCCAAAACAGCTTAAAAAAGGAAAGTTAGGTTTTATAAAAACATCTATAAAATAAAATATTTAAAAGAGTCCTCTTGTCAGTCCATCATCCGTTTTCAGCAAAGTGAACCTTTCAAACGCTAAGCCTTCAAACAAAGCACAATAACTTTTTTGTAGGTACCTGAATTATAAATATTTCAAATTGAAGTGATGAAGGTAAAGCATGTTGTTTGCGATGTTTGCTCGATCGTACCTGAAACAATGTACCTAATTAAAAATTTAATCTAACACAAAAATGAGTGACTGATGATTTCTGGATGTTTCTAATATATATTGTTTGTTGTATAAATAATTAAAGTTTTTTGATAAATTTAGATATTTTTCTTATCCATAAACTTAAATTAAATTTACGAATTTTAGAAATGATATGGATATTCTTCAAAATACAGATGGACTGCCAAACAACATGAATATCAAGTGATGTTTAACACTGCAATCGTCACTAGGTAAATGTACATAGTGAACTAGTCTTTTAGTAAGTAACCGAATTCTTCGTCAAAAACACCCAAGAAAAGGAGATCTTAAAGCGAAAAAAATATTAGACTATAAAACTGCGCCTAAAAAACTATCTCAGCAATTTTCTACTACAGGCCGCATATGTTAATGTTAAGTTTTTCAACAAGAAGTTTTCATTTGGATTCAAGTCAACAGGTGACACTGGCACTCGGCCAGGGTTGGTAGTGTCTGAAACGACCTGGCTTATCTAGCTCTATTGAATATTATGGACTCTCATAGGTATTTGTACAAGGATAGCTTCATGTTCGCGGTATTGAGTTTTATTTTGCCTCTAAATTCGATTTGACTTCGATTTAGCTTTAAAGCAGTATTCGATATTTTTGAGTTTTACTTAAACAGTTCTTCTTTTAAATATTTAGATTTATATCTCTCTGTAATATTCTTTTATATATATAATTCTTCTTAAATCAGTCAACTTGATACTAACCTAAACGGAGTATGAGTTTCAAGTTAAATTGAAAAAATAAAAATATTCATTCAAACTATCCATCTTCAAGACTGTTCTAAATTATAATAACTACGGATGAAAAAAAAAACAAAAATAAACATCTATCCTATAAACATCCATCTTACAAATTATAATATCTACTAATCAAAGCATAAATAAATATTTGTGTACACAAAAACAGAAGCACTTCCATCATACGCAAAACTGTTCTGAAATCTAATAACGCCAAGTTAACCGTGTTTTGTATTACCCCACATTATATTGACAGACACCCCTCCCTCGTGGAAACGTTTAAAACCCTCACAAAATGTATATTTTCACATAAGATTACCTGCAGTACATTCAGCGACAAAATTCGTTGATATTTTTATTATTTTTTGCAATCCATATAAGTGGCACCAAAATAAATGGGGATACATTCTTAATAATGTGTATTTTGATTTTATTTTAACGAATTTTCCCACTGAATTGTTGCCTAATTGACTGACCTTGAGTGATAAAATTATGGCTGAGAGAAAAAAAATGTATCGATAGGTTGGCGATATAAGTACATTGCGAATAGCCCATTTTAGATCCCACTGCTGGGCAAAAGCCCTTTTCTCTTACAAACCTCTCTATCCTTTGTAAAATGAATTTAATTTGACAGCAAAACTTTCACCTTTTATACATCATTAATACTTACCTTTAAACTTCTGTTATCGATTATACCTGACTTAAAACTGCGGTCATGTGTTCTCAGTAGTTCAAATAAAATATCTTGAAGGGAAGAATTAAATAAGGATGGGTTGACATGTTAATCTTGGTTCCTACGTATCCTAGT
Source organism: Trichoplusia ni (assembly GCF_003590095.1). NCBI lineage: Eukaryota > Metazoa > Arthropoda > Insecta > Lepidoptera > Noctuidae > Trichoplusia > Trichoplusia ni. The sequence continues at coordinate 13,813,473 of NC_039483.1, forward strand.
TAGTGGTTTTGTGTTAAACTATCTGTTGGGCGCAGGCGCTAACCTCAAGAGGGTAGTCGCTCATTTGCACGTGTGTTTGGATACTGGCAGGATTTAATGTTGGGCCTTCTTAGAATATTAGTTAGGAAAATGCAGTTGGAATTGAATACATTAATACGTTTTTGTATTTAGCGCAGTTTTGTAATTGTAACGTGTTTGTACAGGTCTTAAATAGGTTTGTAATCTTTATATATATAAGTTTAATGTACTTGTGTATCCTAAACAACTACTAAACGGCTGGATCGATTACAATGATTTTATTTTATACATACGTTTGGATCTTGGCTACCTTGGGTGGCCTAGCAGGATGGAGTTCTCAGTACGAACTCATTACAATCTTGTCGCCATTTTGACTTATTAGAATATATATATATATATATATATCCTGGGACAACTCACACACGGTTATCTGATCCCAAGCTAAGCAGAGCTTCTGTTATGGTAACCAGACAACTGATAAACTTACTTATATATTTCTAAATACATACATATTATAGATAAATTACACCCTGACACCAGAACAAATGATCATGCTCATCACACAACATTTGTCCTGGGCGGGAATCGAACCCACGACCTCCGGTATAGCAGTCAGGGTCCCTAACCACTAGACCAACAGTAATAGAAAATACGGCTACAAGAACCCAGTGTACACTATTTCAAGTTTAACTACAAGAAATAGTACATTATTTATTTTATAATTTCACTCTAGTATCCACTAAAACAAACGGCCATCACAAGAATACCGGGTATAAATAACTGGTATTAATAAAACGTGGCTAAGACAATAAACTTTTTGTCTCCCCCTCTTTGATTAAGAAATAGCCGAGTCACTATTTAAGTCAAGCAGTCAGCCTTACTTAGACATGACAAAGACATCTTATTCTTCGTTCTTTATAAGGGAACAATTTACAATTGAATTTCTCATATACTGGTGTTGCACCTGAAATGTCTGAATTATACAAAGTTCTTTAAACAGTCGCAGCACTATGAAGTCTCGTTGAATTATTTAAATTTTCTACGTTCAGGTTTTTTCTTAATAATAAACCCGAGGAATGAACTTTGTTGCAAGCTATGTTTGAGTAAATTGTTGCTGGATGACTGTCATATGCGGTTTGTTATCTTCAGACTATTACTTGAAGTTCTTGGGTATGTGAAGGTAATTGTGGTCGATGCTCGCCTGATAATGGTATCCCGTTACTGATAATAATGGTTATTGTGTGTAATTTTCTCGGCTTTTTCCTCAAACTTAAGCACATGCAACAGTTAGTTCAGGCCTACGGGCTGCGGCTTAAGAACATGACAGTAACAACAGGTAGGCTGGCGTGCGGCCAACTAAGCCTCTACGCTGCTACGCTTTGTGCTACGAGCGCACGATCGTAGCTGTCTCGCTACACTGCACTTAAATGACTTTCACTTTAGACAGTTTAAAACTTCGAGGCTCTGTCCGCTTTATTTCTACTAAGAAAAACTTGACAACGTCTATTTACGACAAAATACGTACAAAGTTAACCTTTTCTATCATTATTCTCTAATTTGATTAAAAGCAGGGCAGGGTTTTTAATTAGTTAGCTAACAACGCTTATAATTAAGGGGAATAAAGTTAAGTCGGGGCTCATATTTTTAGCGGATAAAGGTCGGCCGACAGTCAGCTTAAAATTCTTGGCTAGATTCTGAATATTTTACGACGGTACTAATCTGCGTACAAAGAGCAAAGAGTATAATTTACAATTTCGTCGGCGATTTTTCGCGAGGTTCAGCCATACGAGACGAATTACCTCATTCTCATTATATTCCTTGTCGCCAAAGAGCGCAGTCGGGGTTAAGCGCGCGTATCATTCCAACGTTTACAAATTTTATTACCCATCTCCTTTTGTTCTGGTTTACGGGCGGGGCGGATTCCACACAGGCTCATTGTACAAACTACAGGGTGTAAACATTTCGCGAACACTCCAAACCAAAGTCATCCGAATAATAGATCACACAAAACAACGGAGCATCGTTAGTTCATATACAATTCGAACAACCAATTGTTTTAGTATAACTATTAAAAAATATTTCACTATGAAATTTATAACAAAAACATGGTCCGTTTAAAAACATTGGAAGCGGAAGGTTGAGTATCGTAAAAAAATATGATACCGGGAATCGAAAACAAAATAACAGTTGTGAATAAATAAAACATGGTACATGAAAATATAATCAATATTGAGTGCATATTCGCTGTCGGTGTTCATTTAATTAATAAAGGTTTCGTTGAATATCCTATTAGAGGTGAGTACTAACATCTGCAAGTACATACTTTGCTAGTTTAAATAGAGGAACGGCAAATAATTTCAACTTCTCAGATGTAGGAAAGTTTGCGACATAATGTTATCTTCTCCAAGATCAACGAGAAACTTCATGCTTAGAGCATAAGAAATTAATTACCGTCACAACTTCTACTTTTGCTATTATTTTCTTTGAATGGATGACAAACGTTTTAAGTGAACTATGAATGTTTATTGTCGTGGCAATAACTTAGGCGTATTGTACTTGCGAAAAAAGCATATTTTTTAGGATTCTTTTTTGTATAGTAAAATTATGTAGTCCGTGTTTCGGAAGGCACGTTAAATTGTGGGTCCCGGCTGTTATTCCTACATCTTTGACAGTCGTTACAGGTAGTCAGAAGCTTGAAAAGTCTGACAACCAGTCTAACCAAGGGGTATCGTGTTGCCCAGGTAACTGGGTTGAGGAGGTCAGATAGGCAGTCGCTCCTTGTAAAACACTGGTACTTAGCTGAAACCGGTTAGACTGGTAGCTGACCCCAACATAGTTGGGAAAAGGCTAGGCTAATGATGAATCATAGTAAAATTATGTAGGTATAACTTATCGATATAAGTATTATAGCTATATGTATGTATATCTGCTACTTTTGAAGGCTAAACTATACAACGTGGACTGAGCTAGAAATTGACTAATTTGAAAATATACGTACAATAATGTTTATATCTTCACTTATTCAGTTTTTTAAATTCCAATATAAAATGTTAAATTATTCCTCATCGGTTCTAATAAGAGTTTAATATAAACTCGTGTGGGCGACATACTTCACACGAAACAATTTCAAATTATTTCAGGCTTTTTCATAAATATGTAGAGAAAAAAGTGAGTGACAATCTGTGTTTAATATCAAATTGTTTTTCCTTGTAATAAATGAAAAGGGATCGCTTTACTGAAGTATAACCTTTTGCGATTAATGTTTTTGTACATTTTTACTCGACTGTTTTAATGTCAAATATTTATAAAGTTGAAGGCCAACGAAAGTATTAAGAAAACCTACACTCATATTTTTCACTACCATCGATACAAATCTACCATATCCAAAACTTCGATCATATCTGAAAAAAGTTTATAGTGGCGAGAGGTATCTAGCTTATAAAGACTTATATCAAGGAGGAATATTAAAATCGTTATAAATTGGCAACTAAACGCAAAAACCCATCGTAAGACAAATCCTCCTGAGATACGTTAAGCATAGTATTTTTAAATACCCCTCATTTTATAATATGAAAATTGAACAATGGCAGTATAAGGCTACAAAACAACACCATTTGTATGCGATCTCCCCCTTATTTGACGGATTAGCTGAAATATAAATTCCGAAGAAGACACAACTCGTCAAATGAATTATGAACCGCATATCACGATTGCAGATCACAAGTGTAGGTATACCTTGGATCTACAGTTGAAAATATAAGTAGATAAAGATATAAGAGACTAATTTAAAATTACGACAAAAATCCATGCACTTCGATTTCAGTCAATCATTACAATGAATATTGTACGGGTCAAAACATTCACTTCATTGCAGCTCCTGTGAGCCAAGATCTACAATAATAGCAACAAATAATAAAACCTTCTTTATTAGTTGAGTACAGGTTTGTACTTGCATTGAATCTCAACGTGCAAGCAACGATTAAGTGCCTTGAAATCATGTGCAAATTTTGGACAGATGCCAATAGTAACAAAATTAAAAACATAACCACGGTAAAATGAAGAGAAGTCTTTTAAGAAAGCGTATTCCAAAAGTCCATTCGCTACAAAAATTCATAATTACGATACCACTGAAACTCTTCAGTACAGGAAACCAAATAAAGAAGAAACCCCACAAAAAACCAGGCAAAGTAAAGGGGGCTTTGGCATTGCCAATTAATTTGCGTTTCAGTAATTTCGTATTGACCATAGACTCATAACTATTTGCGGTGGAACGGGCATCGCAAACAAGTCGATGGTACCGGAATGAAGTACAAATAAATACACAGAAAGTTATTCCAGGCGGTCGTTTATCAGGAATCTTTGGCAAAGTTTTTACGCTTTGATTTGTTACAATTTATCGACGGAGATGCTTTCGTGCTGGATGCGCTGAGAGAAGATTTTGTGTTAATTTTATTTCTAGTCTTTTTTGTTGTTTCCTATTTTATTAAAATATATGTTTAGCAGGTTTTCAGAAATCACTGGGACACTTACGGGCTGCAGTTTCTTTTAACAGTTTTATAAATCATTTAGTGTTATACGAACTACATTATTTTGAATACTATAAAGACCACAACTCTTTTGGAGGTTACTCATTGACTGACTTTAATTCATTAAAGTACTGTCGACACAAGAACTTAACATACAATCTTAACAGTCTCGATTTAGACAAACTGATATTACGACCATTTTGGTTTTCTTACATTAAAGTTAACAAATTAGTATCACTACATATACAATTATAATACTATTCCTACGAAATACCTCTTAACAGCAAGTATTAGTGCAAAGTTCTTCCACAGTTTTACTACTCCGTGTTTAGTTAGAGCTTCACGCTTTGCAAGTCTATCGCTCCGCTTCGTTTGAAATGCTTGCTTATTTGGAAATGTTTAAAAAGTTACATTACGAAATGGATTTCACAGAACGAATACTGATCTACTGGTTTCCGATAAAACACAGAATTTCATCAGAAATCGTGAGCGTTTTAAAGCTACTTAATGATACATAAAATACCCGTTAAAAGAAAATACTTTGAGAGTGGATCTGCATGTCAAAGGGAACAAATGAGTAAAAATAAATATACCTTCAATTTGAACAGTATCGCATCGACGACAAAGGGTAAATTACTTCTTTAAAATAATAAAAGAAGAAAATAAAGACACTCTTATCGAAAACCAAAATTATTTGGATGAAAATGGCAAAATAAATTCTTAACATATCTTGTCTCACCGATCGTAAATTTAAAGGTACAATTTCAACGAAAATCCCTACTAATATTATAAATGCGAAAGTAACTCTGTATGTATGTCTGTCTGTTACGCTTTCACGTCTAAACCACTGAATGGATTTTAATGAAATTTGGTACATAGATAGAGTTGACCTTAAGAAAGAACATAGGATAGTTTTTATCCCGGACTTTTGAAGAGTTCTCTTGGAAACGCGATATAACCGACCTCGACGTGGGCGAAGCCGCGGGCGAAAAGCTAGTATTTTAAAAACTGCGTATTGTTTAACACAATAAAAACCAAGACCGTCCGAGAAAATGAGACGCAATAGATATCCAGATCTCTTCAGATCGTTAAAAACGAAAGATGATTTAAAGATAGACGGAATAATACAAGATAAATACCGTCCAAAGCCTTGTATTTAATCAACGAATCAAGTCTCCGCTTTTCCGATAAGAAAAAGGGGTTCAACAAAGCGACTTTTTTAACGAGAAAAAAACTCTTTTAAATTAGAAGATAAGTAATACTCAGTAATATCGAGGTTATTCAATTCATTGGACTGTCAGTAGAGCCGTAATGCCGTTAAGAGTACAATGGCCGCGGGCCGCCCGAAATGATCCGCGACGAAACTCGGCGAAATCAATTTAAAATACTTACTCTTGTTAAATCTTTTGATGAATGGACGCGACAAGCATGACGGTGTTATAATAAATACGTTGAGGTAATTATAGCGGCTTTGTGAGCAGAGGAAACTCAATGACGTGTACGGTAACGCAAATGAACTAATGACGTCATGATTTTTTATGCTTTCCGTCACTTCTTTTTGGATATACAATACAGTTGGTGCGATAATAATGAGTGATGTAGGTCGGGCTGAGCTGTTTAAATAACAGATTATGTCGCACTTAGGTGTATTAATTTGTATAAAAAGAGTCGTTTTTCTGTATCTCTTCATATCTAATCACTTTTTTTCTGCTGATTCCCAAGTATTAATACTACCTAAAGAGCAACATTGAACAATGTAGTTTTAAATAGCCGTCTGCAATACGTACTTAATACTAAGTTTAATTTTAACAATACTGACATATTTTCCCTTTGTAATTGCACTACGATGCTATCGATACTATTCCAGGAATATTGATCATAATATTTGAATCGAATGAACATTCAACCGTTTCCAAGAAATCTGTATAAATAAAGTCAGTCCAAAATACTAGGAATCTGTGTATAAACCTTCTCATAAAACATAAGGTTGGATACCAACTTTAATGGTATTTAGTAGATTTCCATAGTATATTCTAGTTCCTGGTATTAATTATATTTATGTAATGGGTTCCGTGATGCGGTTTTGAAAGGAGGTTTTAACTATGGAGTTTTAACCACTGTTTGTTGGACTCCGATGTTCCCGATTCAGGTCTGCGTGTTTTTCATAGAACTACTGCCAATACCGTGTTGATTACAATATATACGAGACTTGTGTATTTTTTTGACTCCCGTACTAATAACTTTAATCCTTGTATCGCGGGGGTTTCACAAAGATTTGGTATAGTTTTTCACTCTATTTTATCACATCAGTAGAAAGCAGCGTAATTATTGATAATTTGACCGTTTTTTTCCTAGCCTACTGTGTCCCACTGCTGAGCAAAGGCACCCCCCCCCAAATCCTTGGAACTCATGGAACCAGCCTGGTTGGTAAGCGTTGAGGTCGTCTCGCCACCGTTTCCTAGGTCGCCACGACGAGTTTAATCACCATTTTTTAAAATAATCAGTCCAATTATAAGTCATGTCATTAAATTCGTTTTACAAAACTCTCGATCTCGAACCAGCAAGACTACAGCACCAAGTCAATACCCTCCCAAAAATAACCACGAACGAGTATGTACAAGGAACGTAAATAGCGTAATCCTTAACGTAAGGGCTGTAAGCATTGCCGCGATCTCGTCATCTTCGTATAACAGACGCCATTGTAGGCGCCCGTATTGTACTCCGGGATTGGTTTCCCAACGAAGAAAGCGCCTGGGAATCGATTTAAAATTTTCCTTGAAAGAACCACACAACAAAAGCGCTTAATACTTGGATTCAACGTATCTGGAACATGGGATTTTATAATTATATGTTGTAATCAATTGGCTTAGTTCGATAGTTCCTTTTTGAGTTGTGCTGGACTGTTGTGGACCAGGTTGTCAATTTGTCTGTCATAGAAAATACAACAGTGTTTTTTTTTGTTACCTGCATTGACAGACGGTGTCAGGTGGCATTCCTGATGGTAAGTGCTAACTGCTGCTCCTGGACTAGAGAACAAGTTCATTCAGTGTAAGAACGAAATCAGTTATTCGAGAGGCTAATACGTAGTCTTGATTCAAAAGGCCAGCCTAGTAAAGACCTGTATTTCTGCTTAACATAAAAAACTTTAACGATTACATTGACATATTTTCTCAAGATACACTGTAAAAATGTTGAGCGTTAAGACATTTACAATTTGGCAATTCTTAAAATCAGATTCTTAGGTGCAGAATAAATTACTTCATTTCAAATCTAAAATACATCCACAGCCCATTATTCTAAACACACGTACACAGAGACATATAAATTAATACCTCCTCCGATAATATTGCGGAATCCCAATCAAACAACATTGCACTAAATACTAGTATCAATACAATACCAACACACACACACAGACACACAGAACGCATTCAATATGTCCAATATATATGGATTAGTAATTAGTGAGTAGTCCTTTAATGGAGTTCTAGTTAACGTCTATGCTTTGATCAAGTTTGAGGGAGGTCAGTGCCTGCCGCTGGTTTAATCAAACTATTATCAAGATGCATTCTATTCAGAGATTTAGTTTGTACTATCCTTTGACAAAGTATCAAAGATTTCATTATGTTATTATAAACTGAAGCGGCGGCGGGGTGTCCGGTTGCATCCGAAAACCGTTGATTCGTATAAGTATGAAGCATCTTCAAGAAGGCTACTAGAAAAGTATCAAAGAGCTTAAATTCAAGGAATTATTAATTATTAAAATATTAATCCTAATTGACATTTTTATATGATCACAAGTGTTCGTTCAAAGTCTAGGTAGGTTGTGTTGTTTCTATCCCGATTTATTCTCTTGATTATCCAATCACTTAATATAGCAATGTTATATGTTTTACAACAGACACACAATCGCCTTCAATATAACAAAACCACTACAGTCTGTCCCAACGGTGAACCAGAAAAAATAATATTTACGTAGCAAAAATAATGCTACGTTAACACAGTACTCGCTGCCCAGACAACACTCAACGCTTCAGATAACGTCACTCACTTTTTTTTCATGTGTGTAAATGTATAAATAAGGTTTTTGAATAATAGACGCTTTGTAGTCGTAACTCGAGGCATGCATCTATGGGCATGACCGAGAGGGAGTGGAAAGCGGTCTTCTGCATCTTCGAAGTATTCATGCTGGTGTAGGTTGAGCAACCGAGGAGAAAAACCTTGCTTCCCAGCCGCCACGGGAGACACCACGGGCATAGGGAGCCACGTAGAGACTTCCAGCCAAAAAAGAGATGTCAACAAGCTTTATTAAGTCAGTCAGCACAAATGGACTATCATAGAGTGAAACAAAGCTTTTAGAAATTAGAACATTCTAGAAAGCTTATTGATTCCGTGTTCAAATACTTCATCATATCTGGAGGCACGGCCGTGCCCCCACCAAGTCGAGCAAAAAAGCGTCACGGCCGGCCGTACCATCCTTTTCTCGTATTATTTACAAATACGAAACATCCGCAGTTACAGTCAGCAAAATGCTATTCTACGAGCTAGTTAATTAATTAGTATTAAAGAAAAATATTAGATTAAAGAGCTGCAGATGCTTTCGACGCAGATATTAATTCGCTAACACGTGCATTGAACATTCTAACGTTCATTTTTTAGTTCTATCCGTTAGTCAAACGAATTGTTCGAGCTCAAATAAATGAAAATGAATTACATGAACATCGCAATATGAACAGTTTGTTGCATTCGGTACGATTCAGTGAGCAATTATAGCGTTTGTAAATATTTTGTACTCGAATAAAGATTACAAGGAAACTAACTGGGCCAGTTACTCAAGCTTGTGTTAAAAACCAGTGTTTGTCAAAATTTTGTTAATTGTTCTGATATGATTGGTATTTTATACGACACTTTGAGAGGTTTTACGATCACCACTATCAGTCAATATCAGTGATATTTATTTGAGGAGATTTTATTACATGTCTAAATAAGTATGCGTCAACCAAAATTTTAACCAAGCAAATTTAACTCGTTAATATCAACATTTTTCAAATCTAAAACAGTCAAGAAATATGAATATAATTTTGACCTGTAACCCAACATGCCAAAATCAAAACATTCAGCCACCACGCGTATTAAGCGATCATTGATCACTAAGGCACTTTGTTTCAGCCAACTTAAAGAAAGGGGAGCGCGAAAGGGTGCGTAAAACAAGGAATAGTTTGGGAACCACTGCCTTACAACATAAAGCCCACAGTTATAGACCCGCCATATCCACACTTTTGTATTCATTGACCGTAAAAATATTTTCTATTTTGCGAGATTGAATTTTCGCTAACATTGTTTGTAGGCGTTCTTTGCAGGCTGAGCTCGTATATAAATTTTATTTTTATGTGATATACGCCTCTCTGGTTATCTTCGTTACAATTTGATAGTATGAGGTACTGACAAAGTTGTCGGTTATAGCCTGATGCATACTTATGTGCCGATGTCTGAAATAAGCAACTTGGTTTCGCGAACGTATTTTGTTTTCATGAAACAAATGTACCGATTTAGTTTTAAACTTGTTACAATCGCTGAAATAAAATGTCCTTTTATTATTGGTTTTTAAGTTTTTATTTATTTTTGTACACGCACCAAAGACAGAGTAAAACACATATAAAAAGAAAAAGGCATTTCTTAAGAAATTTCTTCCAGCAGACCTACCTAAATACTGTACTTTAATATTTAACTAATTTTTTTTCAGTACATTTATATTTTCTCTAGAATATGTGTGAGTTCATCTATTTGTTGGATTCTTGAATGTTTATTTCCTAATTCTGTAATTAAAGCGATGTAAGCTATGCTATATAGTTAAGTGTTTAATGAGGCCACAATAACTATTATTATGTACTTCGAGAAATTTAAGTATTACTTATATCTAAATGGAATCGTTAGTTCGTTATCCACGCTTCATGATTTTATGATGCATTTCTGAGCTATACGTACATTTTATTATAACTTAGAAACGCAAATAATTATTTGCATACCAGCAGTTAATTTGATATTTACAACTTAATTGTGAAATATTTGATTTTAAGAAAACTAATTAATCAACGAACTGTGGATACCACATACATTTACTAAAATTAGACATAATTAAGTCCTTCCTTTTTAATGTATATTAGAATGCATTATTAATCAACCTAGAGACTTAAAGTATACTTTATGATATTCAAAGGCAGAAACAACTTATACGGGTAAGCTAAGCTGATCGCTTTCTGACGTATTTTTTGCGTGGTTAAGTAAAAAAAACGTCACAATCCAGAAGTTTAAAGAATATTTAGCACTACATGCGTAAGAATAAAAAGCATGTACTACAACAAACATAACATCGAAACCAGCTAAAGTTGTGAGCCAATTTCAAATTCAAAACCGATTGGCGAACGGCTGGCTAACTCGCCAAGACATAATAATCTAGTCAGTTCGGATTGTTTGAATCAATTCAACCCTTGATGTAGGTAATGTTACACAGCTTGCCTAACCTGTATATAATAAACCAGTAAGGTACTATGTATAGGGAGTGTTTCGAAAAACCCTACTTATCTTTTAAATGATTCTTTACGCAGAAATTAACATGTAAGAACAGCAATCTTATTCGGAAAACAAAATTCAAAACTTTTCATAGAAAAAATTAAATATTTTTTATGATCATTGGAGCATAATGGATGCTTAATAGTTGTCTTAAAGAAAGTTTATTTATTTACTTGGTCATCAGGGCATATTCGTCGTCAGCCGATCGATCAAGACTTACGCATATAAGTCTGAACTCACGCTTAATTTGAAATAAATGCTTGTAATAAATATAATTTTAAAAAATGACTGTTTTCTTGCCTTGGAATCAAAGCACTCGAACAGGCAATTCATCTTAATACGAGGAGCTCCTATGACCACCTTTCAGCTCCAGCTCATCTCTGTCATGTCATAATACTGAACTGTCACGAAATATCCATATGCTGTCTAAATTTCAGCTCAATCGGAAACCGGGACGTGAATCAAATTCAACTTGCAAGATTTGATTAGGACAGACCGACATATAGACTGATGGACAGACATATATCGAGACAGGTGTAACTAAATACAAGCTTGTTAAATGTTATCTGTTTACGGGATACGTTTATAACATATATCTATTAAAAAAACTACTCTATAATAAATTTAATATCTCAACCACCGTGCTATCCGTGTAGTCAGGTATTAATCAAAGTAATTATTTATTTATTTATCTTCCAAATAGGTGGCTACTTAATATAATATCATACTCATTTTATACCTTGTCCTACATTATCTAACCTTATCTCAACATATACTTATAACCTAAAATAACCACAAATGTACCTTAATATGTACGTATATATAACTTTATATATTAATATCAGGGACCTTAGATTGGTATCGGCCATCCAATACAATCACTCTATTCCTCAAAGGACAGGACGCAATGGGGTGCTGCGTTCTCTGTATAGGATTGTGACATTAGACTGCATTATACAAATTAATATCCAGTGATCGGATACAAAGGCGAACAATCTTGCAATCAGTTCCATGCATGCATGCATATGCGTAGCTTATGTGTATCGAGGTAAGTAATGCTCCTGAATTGGTAGTCTAGGATGGTTTGATAGGATATTCAGGTGAATGTTTGGCCGATTTCAATGCATTCGTCAGACATTAAAGTTTTCTTGTTCTACTTGGGAAGTTTTTTTTCTTATTCTGTTCATTCACTTAAAAACACGTATGGAAATAATAATAACAAATTCTTACGTTACTTTCAGATGTCTTAAAACCCTAATTGTATAAAAACTGAACAATATTCTCGTAATTAAATACTTGAATATGTGTTGACCTTAGATCTACCAATACCGAAACACACCTTACGTAATAACTGTTTCCATAGTGGAAGCGAGACAGCACTACACAATGTAGAGCCGTGTCTCACTTTCGCAATAGCGATAAACTTACTTATATGCTGGTAGGACCCTTGGACAAACTACATTAGATGACAGCGCACATTTTTTGTTTGAATATTCTTAAGACTCGACACTTCGGTGAGTTGTTTTGGGTTATTACTAACTTTAACGTACAAGGTAGGTTTAAGATATGTGCCTGTTGTCCTGAATGACTATGTGGAAAACCATTTTTTTCCCAGTGGTCGAAAACGACTAAGAAATTCTACAGTTATAAAGGCCCTGCTCCTGGGCATCTGCCTATTCACATTATATTTAGGTAATGGAGCATCTACATCTAAATTTTTCTTTACAAACACATATTAAATGAAAAAACTACTGATTTATTTCAGTAGTCTATTTGATTTAGTAACCTTTATTGCTGCTAAAAATCTTTTTAATACATACTAAAATTGTTTACCTTTTTTCAAACAAAGAAAGTGAAGAAAAGTTAAAGTTGGAGTATTGATCACCACACTGGCTAACAGCCTTTTGCCGATTTTGGTTTTAATATTTGGTGTCCAAGTTTCTTCACTTTCTTACTTCTGTCTTTAACATAATTACATTAAGACGTAAATAGCGATTACAAGAGATTACAACAAAAGCCTCCACTTACTTAAGACTTACACCGTATGGCTTCTTTGCGAATCATTCGACGTCTTTATAATAATTGTTCATGAAGTACTTAACGTAGTAATAAACACAATATAGTAATCAATGCAAGCTTCTGTAATATCCGAATGTCTCGTAAAAGGTCTAGAAATATCTCAATGGTGAATAAGGCTATTCCTATACCACGATCTAACGAACATTGATACTTCGCTTGCTCATTTCAGGCTGACTATTTCACGTGTTTGGAACACCTACACCTACCTTATATACCTATCAACTCCAAAAATATTTTCGATTTTGGGTTTCCATGCCCAGAGAGTAAAAATGTAACCCTATTAGTGAGGCTTTGCTGTCATTCCGTCTATGCATCCGTCCGAACCGTGATAATTGAAATTTTCACAGATTATGTATTTAATTTATTTGTGACACACATTTATCTTAAGCCTATTTATACGGAACCTACAGCATCGCGAATCCACCTTGCACCTTTTTACTTCATCAACTACAGTCAACCTCCAGAACAGTAATTCAGTACTTGATCAATAAGCAGCAGTTATTAATCCATTTCTTCCTTTCCCATTCAATACACAATGCCATTTAACATAATACGCGATATTAATCGGATCAAAGCTTCATGTAATTACATACGTTCATCACACACCTGTGTTCGGACCATTAGTACACAGTACATGGTGAATGGGAATTGTAATCAATCGGGCAGGCACACAATGGGGATTGGTCGTACGTAATGCGTTGACAATGCAAGAGGGATAGGTTTACGTCATGATTGCCGATGCGTCTCAATTAGGTGCTAAGATGAATACTTTTATGATGGAGTAGCTTTTGATAGGGAAAAATGTCGCGGAAATATGTGTTTGGTTTTTGAATATTTTTGTGGACTATTACGTCTTATATGCTGTTAATGTACCTCAAATGTATAGATTTGTATCTTAAAGTCATATTATTGTAATGACATTAAGTTGTACTCCTAGTTTACCATGTCTGTAAAAGGGCAAATCTGACAAGATCATCACCCTATCTTCGCTGCCCACCATCTCAACGGCCATATCAAACCTCTTACGTCCAATTCAATCAATAAGATAGAAAAAGTAACAATACTCTAGCTAGTCTTGTTATTTTTTATCACGGTTAAACACCCTGAACACCAACCTCCTTTTATTAAATAACGCCAAATACACATATAATAAAAGTTTGAACACATCAAACAAACTGGATCGAATGCCCATTTTAAAGCATAATTAAAATGATCGCGACCGCAACTAAAATACGTAACAATTATACTGTCATTAACCGCAGTATCTTCATTAAAATTTACCTGAAAACTATCCATAGGCTAGTATCGGTCAATTAATTTAATCATCGAGCGATTACACTAACAAGACTAGGTCAAATGTCGGGACTATAATTGAAGTTGCACTATACTGGGATACTAACCAATATTATTTATGGTGTAACCTAGATATAAAGGGGAACATTGATTTAAGGGAATATAGTTGGTGATGGATTTGATATGATCAGCACGTAGTTCGTACGTATCGTAATTGAACTTCAAAAAACTATTAATTGATTCTTTAATAACCCTCCTGGCAGTCGGTTAAAAAAAAATCAATTACGAAAAAAACGAGTGATAAAAAGTCGGTCGACGATAAATGATGTTGAAGTGTTTTTAAATCATCGATTTCTATAGACACAAAAAGAACACCAAAAAAAAGCCCAACAAAAAAAACATGTACCAAAATCTGTGTATAGCTGAAAAGATATAATTAACCAACTAGCTAACCTCAAGGTCTTCCAGTATGAGGTACTTCTACGTAATATTAAATACATATCGAAACTAATGTAAAGCCTTTCTCTAACACAAAAGGCCGTACGAAACAGATGATCTATTCAAGGGAAATTACGAGCTAATTTTAGAGCAAGGGCACTAGCAGTTAATTTATTTGTGTATTGTTATTTGAATTAGTAGCACTTACGCGTTGCGTTGTCTCATTAATTAAAAAAAGTATTTGATTTCAGTTGTGTATTTGGGACAAAAAATCTAACAGAAGTCACCGTAAGATTATCATTAAAAATCGTAGTCAAAATAGATGGTTGTTAAAGAAAGCATGCACACATTTCTAAAAGTGACAACATTTCTAGTTACTAAATTATTACCAACAACCAGTAGCAAGAATTGAAGACGTTGTATCAAGGCACGTCATTCGAATCTTTCAAAAATTAATCATTAGGATCACGTCGACAGTCGAACGTCATCTTTCCTCATTCACACCGAGAGAAATAAATCTTAAGAAATCAACGAGCCGACAAATTTCCATCTTCGATCATCAGTACGAAACCATAACTCATCCGATTGAACGGTGGCTTAAAAACAGCCGGGTTTAATGTCACATTTTTCCATTAGCCGACATGATGTCAGCCGGATAAATCGGCGACCTGTTGCCACTCAACGTATGCCGAAGACTGAACGCTGGGACCATGCAAATTGTTCTTTAGTTTACTTTCTCACAGTACTTTGCGATAGCGGTTTTCTTTCGTGTTATTTAAACTGTTGATGGCTTTCGTTGACTTCGGAGTTTTGTGGTGTTGGACTTTTCATGATTGATTTAAGGTTTTTGTCTTAAGGGAGTTTTTACGTTATGTGTTTAAGTTGATTGCTACTTCTGATCCTGTACACGTAAATAACGAAAAGTGTTGTATTACATTATTATTAATTTTTTTTCTACGATACTACTGACAAACAGGGAAGTAAAGCATTGTAAGGAACTTGGAGTCCAGATTTTGGTATCTGAAGTCTAAAGTAACACTTGCGAGGTAATCGAGAATCAAACCTTATGCCCAGCAGTAGGACGTACATACATAGGTTGGCATTCTCTTTTAAATATTAAGGACAACAGTCTATAAATGAATACCTCTTTAGATTAACCAAAAAAAAAATAAAGCTAAGATTTATGATATACAAAACGGACTTAAACGTGAATATTTTGAGTAACAATATCTTCGAGTTTCATCAGTTTTTATCATTATATTTTACCTCCAAAATGGGCCCTCAGTCCTTATTTATTTATACGACATTAAAAGGTACGCATATAAGAGAACAAAGCATCGATCTGGTATTAAAGAGCCTTATTTCTTGTCTGAAAGGTAAATGGGAGCCATCGAAAACATGGAATAATACTTATTATGGCGTACCGGTCACAATAGGTAGCCGAGCGACTGTCACACCGATGTTTCGTAACTATTGCCGACGTGATGAAAAGGAGAGAGGACACACGAAAACATAATTTATTTGTTTAAGCACGAGTTTCTAAAAAAAATCTAGATAATTAATATGTTAAATTACAGTGCAGATATATTATTATATTAAAGGTTATTTGATGAAATAATACCATATAAAATATCGAAATAAAGATCCAGCTTTATAATATTAAAGTCGCATTCATTCTTACTTAACTGATTATTGAGTACAATATTCTTCGCAAGTATTCATTCTATTTAGGAGTACTGTGTAATCAAGATGAATATCTAAGGCACAAACCTATCCCTTATTATTCAGAGGCATTTAAATCTCCCCTCGCACGAGGAAAACGCACTATACGCACATAGAGGTAATTAAAATTAATTATTCATGTACGAATTGAATGAGTGGTTCCTTTGGAAATGATCAGTTTTTTTCGGAACGCTTTTATTCGCGTAACGTTTTATAGTTTAGTGGTATTTTAAAAGTTAAAGGGGTAATTACATAAACACAACTACATAAGTAGCTCTTTTTATACAAGTTAAGTGTATGTGGTGTGATGTGTATAAGTTTTGTTATGTAAGTGTATTTGATTTTAAAACTTTTGAAACGAGGCACAGTGATTTTCAGTTCTTTATATGGGTAGTACTATAAAGCCCCTGTTTTTTATTATATAAAAAATGAGCTAAGGCTCGTTATGGATTTTATTCGGGAACAATATCACTGTTAATCAACTGTAAAAGTCCTCTAAAATTATTAAAACAAAATTCACAATTAGCAAAAGAAAAGATCGTATGTTACAGTTCGGTGTAACAGGCGGACTCTACCACATCGGTTCGGGCCAATTAGACGCATAGATGGCGGGAATCATTTCATAATTCGTGCTTATATCGCATAATGGATGCTGCAGACATTATGATATGAGTACAAATCACAAATAAGCTAGTTCCCTTTCAGAAGGTACAGGTGCATTTGAATGGATAATGAATTTGCGCCTTATGTTAAGTATGTTTCTAATTTTTGTATGAAAAAGTTCGGAGAGGTATTTTACTGTCAATCGTTATTTCAGAGAATATTGTTTAGTGTTATGTAAATACGTGCTTTTGGTATGTTTTGTGCTAATAAGCTTAAGGTTTGAGATTCTGTAATTTTACTTATTTATAACAAAAGTACTACACACATAAACTATTTTTTTTACCTATCCCTTCATCTGTTATCAAATCTTGCAAGTAAACTTTGACCATATTCGTTTTGACTGGTTTCAGGAGCTGCAGGGGTATATTGGCCGGAATATAGGAATACGATGGAGTCCTATAGTTATCTAGTCCTTTGACCATGTTTCGCCATAGGACCTCTGTTATTAAACGACGCAAATTCATCGAGATTGAATTTGTCTTGACGAGAACTTTTATTTCGGAGACAAAATAGTAAGCTCTATAACAGAATGGGCATGACACTATGGCCTTATGAACAAAAAAATCGAGCTAATAGAAATGGAAGCGTGGTAAATTAATATTTAATGTCAATAAAGTCTGATATAAGAAAATAAAGACAAACGGACAGCCATACGTCGAATATAAGTTGTCTTAACAAAACATCTTTTACAACTTAACTATGATATAAAATTCAACGTAAAATGACTGAATTTTCCAAACAAAAACCCTTTTTATGTAAACATTCTGAAGGTTCACTAAAATATTTATTAGTTTTGCTCCGTAATCCACGATCGGGTACCCGCAACTTGTCAATAAGGGGAACAGAACATTGACATTTCCAACGGCTCTCAATATTTGTGACAGGATGTTGTGAATATTGGATATCTAGGAATTCATCTGTTTATTTACTCGCTTAGTCCGATCCGAACTCCAATAGCGATTCAGAAATATATTCAATAATTTCAATGGTACACTTGAAATGCAGGTTCCGTAACTAATCCGAACAAACTCACAAATAAATATTGACTAAATGCAATTGAACTAACACGGTATATAATATGTATCAGGTATATTACCTGTTTGGATTACATGATATATTGAGTACTATTCAATTGTGACGTCATAGCCTGAGGTATGACGTTGAAATACGGATATTGACATGATATCCAATATCAGCTAGCAATGATATAATCGTTGTTCTGTTTACACATGTTAGGGACTCATTAAACCAGGACCAGGAATTTGCTTAGATACTTGCTTAACGTTGCTGAAAGGGATGTCAGCAAGTTCAGGGACATTAGGGCTGGTGGCCCCCGGGCCAGCGGGATTGTACCAAATTCACCTATTTTTGAGTAGGTTTTAGTCAGTACAAGACTGACACTGCCATCCACTTAAGGATGATGTGATGGGACGTGAGGAATAAGTAATTTTATTTTTTGTAAAAACTTGAAATAATATGGGTATTTTTGATCACCTGTCTTATCCATATCCTATACTGTTATCATGTTTAGCTACTCTGACCAATTGTCCATAAAAATTTAATTTCAAATTATTGTAACAGAAAACAAAAACCTTTTAAACATCCCTAAGTTATTATCACAATATACAACCTCAACAAATCTTATAGCCAACGCAAAACCACCTTCCAAAACGATTATAACTCAACATAAAAAAGACAACAGCTTATAAGACGTTCTTAATTAAAAACGGAGCCGGCAAGTCACACAAATCTCGCTCCTAACGTTTGGAACGCGTAAACAAAACTTAAAGTATGAAGTAAAGCCCATCTAAGATATTAGCAATCCTTTTTAAGTTACATTCGAGTCTGACAAATGAATATTTAGCTTAGGGGAGCAGGTGGCTCGGTCGGTCTCTCGAGGATACGTAAATCAAGATAGTAGGTACCCGGTAGGTAGTTGGTCTACCTGGGTACTTGCGTTCGTGATGATTACGCAAGTTTTTGAATCATTGTTCGTGTGTGAAAGGAATTGGGTCGATTTGGGTTGTGACGGTGGTTTTTAAGGAATTGAAGCGTAGTGAGTTTACAGAGTTGTAAAAATCTAGGAGTCCAGTAAGATGGCTATTTGAAATCTGTTGCTGCTGAAGACTTAGACTATATTATTGACATAGCAACGTAGAGCTGATTGAAAACTGACATAATAGGGACGATGAACATGTATTTTTCTTAATCATAAATTGACGTTTGTGTATAAATTATGCGAAGTAGTTCGGTCAGTAGTATACTTTAAAGCAGTCTATCTTTGTCAATTTCTATTGTTCAGGTAAAGGCAAAAAAAACCTGTGAAAAGATTTTTACTTATCAGTTATCGAAAATTCGATACAAATACTTTTACAGTAAAGCCTAGTCCTTTGTTTCGGGAATTATGATACGTTGACATTAGACATAACATGTTCAGTTTGATCGCGGCACTTCAGCCTGATCCCCTCCCCCATCATCCCTTCAGCGGAAAAAAATACATTTTATTTAGGCCTCTTAGATCTATTCTTATAAGATTTTAATATCTATATACTAAATCACAAGGTTTAAAGTTCCGTACAAAGCTGTGTGATTGGAGCTACACACCATGCTAGTCTACCTATCGGATTTGGATAAAAAAAAAATATTTTCGTTACCGGAGTATATTTGTGCGCGCGAGATTTATGTGCTAACCCACCAATGGTGATTGGTGAGTGTTGGAGCTAGGTACCGGGGATTTTTCCAGCTAACATGTCAAAAGATTTTTTCCGCAAATGGGTAGATAGAAATTTTGTAAAAAAACTTTTTTTGATATGCATGTCACAAATAGGAAGTAGCGTTCAGTTTCTGATACCGTTCTATACCAATCCCTTATTTGTGAATTACCGACATACAAACAACAATAGAATAACGCAACAAAACCCTATTTTTTTTCGAACATTTATTCGCAGCTTTAAGTTTCAAGCTAAGAGCAAAAAGAACTTGCTATCGCGTTTATTTAACTTGAAAATATTATAAAATCGCACGAATAAGCACTATTTTATTCCATTTATTTAAATAAAGTCGTATTATCCTTTATTTATAATTCTACGTACTCTTTCATATTTCACTTGTGTATATAATAAAAGCCAATCTCATACTTAGCTGGAGACGTGGAACTTTTAACATAAAGACTTTAGTCCACATACGTAAATAATAAAGTTTTTATCTGCTAAAACATTCATAAAGAGCCATAATATCTAATCTCACACACACATATACACACACACACGTACATATATACAATATGTATAGATGTAAGTAAACTGATCTGTAAGAAGCAGGTAGAAAAGCGTAGGACAAACCACTAAAACAACACGTTACTTGCCGGGACACATCAAGACAGTTAGGGATGGGATGATACGTTCATATCGATAGTTTAAAGTTTATTGTTAGGTTCTACTTGGACTACTAAATCAATGACTAATAAACTAACTATCCAATTACCAATGACGTAGACGTTTTTTTTTTATGACGTCAATATCTTTATTCTGAAAAGTCATTAATTTCTTGTTAACCAAAAGACATGCGTCCATGTAGGTATATATAAAAAAATCATACCACGAAAATCCTTAAAAACACACATTTTCAAAACTACGCCTTACTTACACGGATAACAAGACGCCTTTGTGTTATTCAAACCATCACCTAACTCTATACCAAATTTCAATTCACATTTACATTTATAACATTAGCGAGATCAAAATTTATCGTAGACGAAAACTCAGCATTGGCCATCACTAGTGGGGGCGGGGCGGGAAACGGGCGGACGATTAGCCGTGGTGTTTCTCTGGCCGCGCGCCTTGGAAATAGAAAATAAAGGCGCCGTGACACGAGCGTGAGAGCCTTCGGGTAGAGCCGTGTATTGGGCGAGTTCACTTGCCTGGTGTAAATTAATTTTGAGACGACACTTGCCTTACGTTTAGTCACTTCATGTACTGACTGCACGGATAGCTGAGTGATGGTTGAAGTCACCACACAAAACCCAATGAGCGTGATGTGTCGCTTTTTCGATCGCGTAGAACACGAATGCTTGTCCTAAGCGGGATCGAATACACAATGAATGACACAAATGTTTGTCCTGCGTCTTGGTGTCTATGTGTAAAACGACGCGCAACCCGTTTTTTTAAAGAGAGGACATAGGCAAACTTTTCTCTTTTCCTAATTTTCATTCTGAGTCCTTCAGAGCTACTTAAATAGTCAGGTAAAACGACCAATGTCCAAGAATTTTCTCGATTTCCAATTAAAATAGCTATAGGTATATAAAAACATACGCACGTCCTAGGTTCATTTTGGGTTTATGATTTTTTTATTACTGAAATTAAAAGCTCTTTAACACAGAATTTCGGAAGCCTAAAAATACATGTCCAATATTTTTTTATTTAATATCCTGTCATCATGGCAATATAATTCCGCGTATATGTAGCTAGCGTTAATAATGAAATAAACACACATATTCGGATACAATACACCAAAACTGACGTGAATGTTAATCTATCTCATCAAATTAGTTTTGGAGTCAATTAGGTAATGTGTCTGTAATTAAGCCAAATACTAGATTGGATGAAGTATTGATTTGTAGCCAAATTGATTTGTTAATCTGCCTGTAAATGTTTGTTTGAACGCAAATTAGTTTGAACATAATGGTTTTATTGAGTCCGAATTTCACGAATCACGCTCGATGTCACTTCACTTTCGGAGAATATTTTGTGTGAACTTTGGAGATTCAGTTTACTGCGTTCCGTTTTTCACGATGCTCGATCTTTTAATGTCCTTACGAATATTCTTCTTATTTTCAGAAGTTTTAACGTTATATCAAACGAAAAAGTTGATGCCAACTATGGAAATCGCATATTGTATAATGGATTATCTAAAACAATCGCTTTCCATTAAGATTCCATCACGAATCGTAAAATAAAAACATTCGGCCATGACACAAATACAGTCCTATAAAAACCAGATGATAGTCATCCATCAACCGCCATATCTGTTAGCTTTGACTGCATTTTATATCTTTTTGCTAGTATTTTGAAGCTTCACATTTTCCGAAAATAACGAACACCCTACAATTAAAACCCTTCACCCCAAAAAAATTTAAATGGCTCAGCTAATAAAAAAAAACACGTGTCTAAAAACACTCTCACGTAATTCGCCCTTAATGCAAAGCCAACTCAATTAAAATCGCTCAATCCGTTCGGGAGCTATGAAGCCACAGACGGACAGACAAACACGTGTCAGCAGTCTACGCTGCCTTTGAAGCTTAATTGCAGGAAGAAGGAAAAATTACAAAGTTAAAACAAAAAGCAAACCATAAAAAATGTCACCATAATTACTGGAAGCCAGTAACTCGCCTGCCAACTCGCCAGTGTAAACACTCCTCGCTGTCCATAGACGATACAAGTTAAACGCGTGGTCGTCCGTTCGAACGTGACCGCTTTACTTATTTATGCAGATGTAGGTACCTCGCCCCCCATCACCCCTCCCTCCAAGTTCACATCCCTACAAAGAATTCAACTAACGTCCCAAGTAGCACTTATTATTGGAGGCGCAGTAAGGCTTAGGCTTAACAAACATTAGGATGTGGAACGAAGAATAATATGCGGATTAGTCGGATAAAGTTGTGATACGATGTATTTTGTCACGTGTGTCTTAGGTGTAACGTCGGGGTAATATGAAAAATGTAGGTGCTGGCCACAGGGTTTAGTGGGTCAAAAAATCGTCTTTCGTTATCTTTCATATAAGATGAAAATGGTGTGGTAAAAAAGGATCTCGTTTAATTCATTAAGTTTGATATCACGATTTTGTACCCATAGATCATCGTTCCAAAATTAAGTACCTAATTGTCTTTGCGTCATTTTTTTCACATCTATATCGACAATCAATTTAATCAATCCTCAATCGTAACGATATTATGATTACAAAATGAGAACTAAGAAAATCATTTACGCGTACATCTTGAATACATATCCTACATATGCTCTTGAATACCGGGTAGGTTTCAAACTCCGTCTAAATCCTTACAATAGTTAAGGCCTTATTGAGTTACAGACATACATTCAAACTTCAGCATTTACATACATATTATAAAGGGGAGGGTTCTATTAATCCTGGTCCAATAGCGCAGTGGTTTAACCGCTTGGCTTTTGTTGAACAAATATTTATTTGGTACGTGTCAGTGCATTAAATAGGACGCATATGCACGCATTATGCTTTTAAGCTTCATTAGGGACATCATTTGAAGTTCTTTTATGTTTTAATAAGTTACATTAATTAAAAAGGTCATGGTAGCCTTTCCATTTTTGACAATAATAAGGCAGCTAATTGCTGAAAAGACAGATGATTCAGAAACCTCACGTAGCATTAATGTTATATTGTAATATTTAACATATATTTCCACTTGGTATTTAATTTTATCCCTTATAAATGTGTTTTTTCGTTAAGGCGTTTATAAAATCTATACTTAATTAACATAAAACAAAAGATGTATAATTCAGATTCTCTTTCATAGAATATGAATAAATATTATACCTATTTTATTAAATTCAGAAGAATGATAGATATGTGTAAGCAAAAACCATTTTCATGTTTCAAAACCTGTAAATTTATACTTTTTAAACTTACATACTAACAACGTGTTTATGTTCAAGGCACATTAGATGCAAGTCATAGTAAACCTAGTTTCTTCAGCATAACGCTTATTTGTACAGCGAGTATTATTAATGCCGAGCTCAGTAAGAAGCTTTCATAGGAAAAGATTGTGCGTCATAAACTATGATTTTACTCTATGAATATTATGGCAGTTGAGTGCCGAAGACAAAGGGCCCGAGAGGGACAAATAAATTACTCTATTGTCTATTCATAACCTTTCCCTTATTACGTAATATTTGATTTTTGGTTTATTTTTGTTAGTTTTCTTCTTCGTTGTAAATATTTATGTTTTGAAAGGGTTGGATGCGATGTGTAGGAAGCAGCTTTATTAGATACGTAACGGAATAAAAAGGAGGTATGTACAATAACGATTATTAGACCTTTTTTCTGTATTGTAACGGCTACTACATAAAATATTGGTTGGGACAATGTGGGACTTGTTTCGGAGTCGCACGGGACAAATATGTATGTATAGCCCGGGCCTTTGTTACGGGATTCTGAAATATAAACGATGTATGGAAAACACTACTGTGTGTGCCCACTAGATTTTACTCGCGGCTCGGCCCGTGCGAATGACGATTATCGCAATGACGTAACTTAAAATCTTTTAATTGTAAGTTATTTCTATTCTAGCTTATTCTACATAAAGTTTAATTCATATTTGTTTAGCCATGGACCAAGATGAAATGGAGACACTAGATTTAAATTACATTATCAATGCTTCAAAATAAATAACATAACACAACAAAAAGCTATGAAACAAACAAAACTCATAAAAATCTGTACTACGAAGTAAATTAAAACAGAACTATTAATTACCTTGTTAAGTGAGCTAGTTAAATAATAGAAGTAACGTAACAGCGCAGCAAATATATGTAATTAAACAACCTATATTAATGTGAACAACACAATTATTACAAGCGTGGAATATTATAAAACTACATACAGTTTTGTTGCAACTACAGTAACATGCTCAATTATTAATTAAAATGTTTCGATATTTTCAGTGCATTTTGAGAAAAAACATTGAAAAGTAAGTAAACGTTCTATAACAGTAAATCGCAAAATAGCTTTTTTTATAATAAAGTACATTGAATTGCCGACATAACTTTTAGTTCAGTTTAGTTAAGCTAGCTGGAGTCTTCATATCCTGATGGGCTACTCTTAGGAGAGAAACGTACCAGATCCCAGGGGCACGTGAGATTTAGGCCGTACTAGGCATGCTGTTTGATGACGTTTGAACCATCATGGAGGTTCCATAAAGATTCAAGGGGGCAGGGGCTACTGTCAGACTTTTACTGACTACACCTTAACCTATATATGTTCTGTGGATTAATAAGTAATTTTCAGTGGCTATATACGGTGAAGCAAAACATCGTGTTGAAACTAGAAAATCTGACAACTTCTCAAGCGTGTGTTTAAAGCCAATAAAACTAATTGTATCGTCTATCATAGTATATCAAAAAATCTATTCTTAGACACATTAAAAATAAAAATCATTAGCAGTAATAAATCAAAGCAGCTCCTCTAAAAATCAATCATCGTAAGTAATCGGAACCCAACCCTCAACTTATCTTTCATCTACTTAAGCCCTAAAACGTCTCTACGGACCCAATCCACGGTTGGACAGCATCCCTCGTCACATGATTTTGAAAAGGGAAAAGCCAAAGAATTAGGTTCGAGTGATTTGGAAAAGCATTAAGAGTTAGTAAATCAGACGTTCACCTGTTGGCTCCTGGCCTATACCGAGTATAAATCAATCATTCAATGAACTAGAACGATTTGTCAAGGAACCGTCTTTGACTAATGATTTGTATGTTTTCATTCAATGTTTAGGGTCGCACTGTAGTGGTTGCTGGCGATAGATCATACACGTGCTTATAAAACCGTTTTGTATTTATAATACAGGGTAACAGTCTTTTGTTTTGTATGCGGACAAGTGTTGACACAAAGTCAACATAAGTTATATTGAAAGTAGGCGACGTTACAATTGAATTCGTATTTCAAATGAAAAACATGTAATGTCAATTGTTTTCATAAGAATTTCAACAAGAGAATACTATGAAAAAAAAGCACAAGTTTAAAACATGAAGTAATATTTCAGTAACAACTAATTCATAAAAACATTATACTAGACAAATAAACTCCCGAAACATGACTCCCTTTGTCCTTTTCAAAGGACACTTTTGTTTCGCAAATAAACCTCGATTATCCGCAGATTTGCTACAAAAATGATAAGTAAATAATAATATTTTAGGCAAACAACTTATATACCCCGGGGCTAACATTCCCTGGCGCCCGCGGGCCCTCTTTTGTAAGTCACCTTACAGTTCGTTACATCGTCGGTAGCCCATCTGTTATTTCTGCCCGTTACATATTTTAATGCTCCCGAAGGAAGTATACCTCCCCCTTAACCGTTTCCAACCCATTGGACGACTTAAATGAAACATTTAAATGCAATCTTAGCTGTGATAAGTTTTTACAGATTTTATGTCTCGTCGCTCGTCGACGTGGGTTTGATTTATTGGTTTTGGGGATGGTGGCAAGGTATGAAGTGTATTTTTTTATTTCGGAGGTTTATTAAAAAGCTTTCTTACAGACATGTGCGTTGTATACATTTTAATTCTTTTTTCAAAATGTGTAGTCGCTTGACCAAATGAAATGTCTGATTTCCAATCTGAGTCAGACAGTCAGACACAGTTCAGACATTTCATTTGGCTATAATAATTAACTATCAGTTGCCAGTCCCACTGCACTGGTTAACTTACATCTACAAACTTACGTTTTTTTTTTAAATCTACGATACAAAAATTGAAATATAAATCTACATTATTTATGTAGCTTTGTATCGTTAAATTTATTGATTTATGTATTTTCATATACATTAGAGTGAAATGCAGTATACTCTACAACACAATGCGCAGTTACGGTCATAAGCAAACAATAACTTTATAACTTAGTGTGTGCTGATTATCTGTCCTAAGTAGGTTAGAACTACCCGGCTGTGGAAGCGAGACAGCACGACACGATGTAGAGCGCCATCTCTTTTCCACAACTGCTATAAAACTACTTTAAATGTGGTCTGAACGCTGATTGGTTATTTTGAGGCCAGTGTTTGTTATAAGGAAATATGAAACATGCTGTAGAATTGAGAACGGTGTTGATTTGGAGTACGGATATCGAAACATGCTGTATAAACTGGAAGGTGGTAGGTATAGTATTTCTTTTACCACTTTGATTTATTGGTTGTATTTTGGTATTTTTGCATACAGGGAGTATGCATTTTTTTTTTCGAATGCTTGATGTAAGTCCTTGTTGACCAATTATTTTGAATATGTTTTTTTAAACGAGTCCCGCGCTAAGGAATTAAATCCTTCTGTAGCGGGAGGTTTCATAAGCATTCAAGTCACACGCACAAAGACACTCAGAAGCATTTTTGGACCACTCAACCACTCGACTGCCCGTGCATTACGTAAAATTTATATGCATATTTCGGTTTGATAATCCACAATGCCAACAACGCAACGCCCTAAGCAACAATTAGGCAGTCCATTAATAATAAAAAAAAATACTAACGACACTCGCTATTGAATGAACGTCAACAGCTAAGTAAAGTGTAACAAGCCATCTAGGCACAAACATCCCGAAGTCCCCAAGTATTCTCCTTAAACAGTGAATAAGAAATTTCCACAATGGATGCTACAATACTGAATATTCCATTTAAATAGCAGTACATTTGTCTCAAAAGCTTTCTGACTGTAGCATCATAAGCAATGCATAAGGTCGCCAGATATACGCGTATAACAATTCAACGATCTTAAAGTGGAATATGAAAACGTATTAACTATTCACGAATAAAATCTGATTGTTTTACGTTGGATTAGATTTTGAAGCTTGCTTTGTCTATATTATGTTGTCTTTTGTTTTGTTTTTTTTTTACTTAATCGTATTAAAGAAGGTTGAGCAGGCTCTTTTTAGGTTGCTATTATTTGTAGTGTTTCATGACTAGTAAGATACAAACGGAACCGGAACGGCTCCGCTGTATGTTCTTCTGTTTGTTACCAGGCTGAATCTCATGAACCAACTATCAGCATCATGACCTATTGTTATTGCTTGTTGTAATAAAAAAATCGTGGTAAAGCAACGATTCGCACGGTCATAATCTTGATTGCTTATAACCATTTTAGCCTATTTTTCGGAACCGTCAATCAAAATTTGATTGGTTTTATTTCTTCATAAGACTTCTATTAAATAAGTAGGTAGACATCTATTTAGAGTAAAAAATATTTTAACGCGAGAAAGGTTGCAATGAGAACGCATGTTCAAAGAAAAGCTTTTTTCGGACGATTTACAAACTAGATAATTTTACTGGAAAATATTAAAATGGACAAAATTACATCGCAACTAGAACAGAATCTAAATTGAATATTTAAAAAGCGTAGTCGACTTCGTTTGCTTTCAAATACGGTTCTTAAACAATTTTCATAAAAGTACGAGTAAGTTGACATTTTGTACCTACAAATTAATTACTCAGTGTTTTTTCGTTCTTCATTTAAGGAGATCGTTGGATTATAATAAAGTTATTATAGATAAACCTGACAATTTTTATTAAATTGATCAGAATGCATTGTTTTTTTAAACAGTTGATTTTCAAAAATAAAATAAAAAAGTCGACTACAATTTAGATCCGAAAATCAATAGAAATATGCAATGACATCTGGAAATCACTATCAATTATAAAAAAATGGTCTTCGCTAAAAATCTTAAAAGCAATCAGAAACGGACACTGGTAACAACAGCGCCATCTGTTCAATTTAATTCGTACTAACACAATGAGTAGTAAGCAGCGCATGTCGCCACCTAGATACAAACCATCTGTTTTATTCGCAGCGACACCAGCGCCGCGGAGTTTTACTGAACTAAACCCCAAAGTTTGTCGTAGGTAAGCTTCGGAGTTCAAAATTTTGAGAAAACTTACGTTTGAGTTAACTTTTGCCGGTCTTACCTGAAAACAAAGCGAAATAAATAATTAAAATGGGTTTTATGGAGTAACATTTTACTTAGGTAGCGATGTTCGGTGCAACGGGAAAAATAAGTAACGTTTCATTGGCGCGCGGGAAAGCTTTGTAGGTTCAATGGTAATTAATATTCTAGTCAACATTCGTTCG
Organism: Trichoplusia ni; assembly: GCF_003590095.1. Taxonomy (NCBI): domain Eukaryota; kingdom Metazoa; phylum Arthropoda; class Insecta; order Lepidoptera; family Noctuidae; genus Trichoplusia; species Trichoplusia ni. The sequence continues at coordinate 13,842,634 of NC_039483.1, forward strand.
TCCGGTCGCGTCATCCCTATCAAATATTTACTCTCGGCTTTTATTTCAAATGCAACGAATCAACGATGCGTCATAGTTCGGTCGTGTACCTGCGTATTGCGGCGCTATGTACGAATTTTCGTTCTGCGAAAGTTTTTGACTTCGTATTGGGGTCATTGTCAGGCCTGATGCCTACTACGGAATCCACAATTATAATTTATGGAGAGAATTTGATAAAAAAATTACTTGCTTTACGTTGGTTAAAACTTATTTTTAACCAACCCTAGAATATTTTCTTTCGAATACTTTTGGTAGGACTTTTCATATAACAAGTTCCAATTGCAAATAAATTATTAAAATAAAGTTTTTTTTAAGGAAAATCATAAAATTAAGAAGTTTACAAAATCTCTTTATCAAGGTCATTAGCCAACAATCTATAAACATTATCTAAATAAATTCGCAATAAGGATGTCAAATATTTGGTTAAGAGGAACGAATGACTTTAAGAACAAGTGCTGAACAACTAAACACTAAAATCTATAAAAGCCGCAAGATTATTAAAAGCAATATAAATATTATTAACCTAAATAAAGCTTGTGTTAATATTTAACTATTTATTTTCCGGGTTTGTGGTTGTTAGACCCAATATGGACATGCATTTGAGTGATGTACAAATATTTGTGTATCTGCATAAGCATCCATGCATGTAATATTGCTAGTATTAATGTAAATGTGAAAAGTTTAAGAATATTACTTTTATAAAGTTATAGTTCAAGACACGGTTTGTCAATCGATGGCAACGGGACAATTACGCCTGAAGTACTATGGGTTTGAGTCCTGCATTGCTTATAAGTTTTTTCCCTGCCGCGGTTTTTATTTAAACCGCATGCTAGGAAAAACCGTCAAAACTTAACTTATGGATAGCTTACTGTTGACCGACTTGAGAAACAAGGAGGATTTACTCATCCGGTAATATGTTTTTTTTGTATTTTTCATTTTCAAAAGACAGATTATAAAAACTGTATAATTCCAGAAAGGCACAGAATACTAATGCATCAGAAACAAAATATGTCAGGTTTTGACTATAAAACAATACCTATCAACAACCTTATTCCTAATTCAAATTCACGTCGTAACGAGTCCTACTTTTCGCTTAACTAAGGTCTGCCTCAGTCATAATAAAGACGTCATGTTATACCATAACATGATTGCAGACACAATAATACTATGTGGTATACTTGGTATAAAGAGCTAGCACGTGGGGAGACATAAACAATTGATACATTAGCAGACAGACAGACCTTGGAATCTTTAGTCATAACGGTACTTGGGTGACAGCTATAGGCATGCAATTTATATTAAAGAGCTTTGTATTGTTAAATGATAAAAGGTTGTGATACTTTTGTAGAGAAAAGCAATTATAATTTGTATTTAATAAGCAGCTTTAAGTGAATGATTGAAAATTTTGAACTTAACGTTATCTACTTCATTAGGAATACAGCGGTTACATATCTTTTTGTGTATAATTTAATCGTGTTCTTAAAGTCGCATAGTAACTATAAATAAACTAGCTGTTACCCGCGACTTCGTCCGCGTAGTTAGAAGATATAAGTTATGATTTATACCTGCCCTGTTTTTCCACATTTTCCATTGTATCTTCGCTCCTATTAGTCGCAGCGTGATGGTATATAGCTTAAAACCTTCCTCGATGAATGGTCTATTCAATACAAAAAGAAATTTTCAATTCAGTAGTTCCTGAGATTAGCGCGTTCAAACAAACATACTTTTCAGCTTTATATATTAGTAGATAAAGAGTATAGATTTTGAATGACCTAACTATTATTAACAACTTGACGTGTGTATAGTACACCTATATCTAATCTACAAGCTCAGATGGACTGACAGCTGAAACTCCGTAGTCTGACATGGCTAAACTGCTTCGCAGTCAAAAACTAAATGCGCATGCTAGGTTAGTAACGTACAAATGTTTTAGAATGTTATTCAATGTAAGAATAAAAATTCAACATTTAAGACATAAAACTACTTTCAATAGAAAACTAATCTTAGTTTAAGAGACGTTTTTTAGGGTTTCAAAGCATTGAAAGGATTGAGAATTTGTTTTATAACATTCTTTATTTAGAAATTTGGTTTGACTTCAAAAGATTAATAAACCTATTTTTATAAAATATTTTGAAAGAAATGTTCTTGCAAGTTAGAAGCTTAAGGTACATAGTACATTGGACTATACAATTAGTACAACGAAATATTGGTATGCCAGCTGAGTGTACTGTATTTGATCCAAGCATGAACAAACATACAAAGGTTTGATTGGATTACAATGTTTTGCCCTTCAAGAGAAGAAATGGACTGCACAATTATGAGAGCAGCATTTTTGGTCAACCAACTAATAAACTCTCTTTTCGTACATTCTATGTTAGTCAGTCATCTCGAATGAATGTACATTTTACGACAGACGTCAGTTTATGGTCATATACAATGCAGCCGACCACAGGCTAGACGTTTACCGTTTGTGGCTATGAATAGACCACACAATCGTTCTCCGCAGGTGTTAGAAATATACTCGTGGATATGTGAGAAGACATTTTCGTGTCAAGCTTTCAAGAGTCGGTTGTTGCAGTTGCGAACAAATTAATACTGTTTTGGAATGCATTATTAAAGTGCCAAGATATGAGTAGAACTTTTATGTGTCATTCTAAGCTATGATAGTTTTGAAAATCTTGTGAGAATTTACGAATAGCTCTCAAATTTCATTTCATCTGTAATATATGTAGGGGAAGGTGGGGTAAGACGGGGACCTTAAGGTATTTCGTAAATAAAACCCATCTTTTTTAATTGCACAACGTAGGAACTTTTATTAATTAAATAATCAGTCTTTCTTCTTTTAATAACAATCAGTCAAAACAAAAAAAAATAAGTTCTTCTCATAAAAATATAAACTTTTAAAAAATAACTGAATCACCCCATCTTACCCCACCTATAGGGTAAGATGGGGTATACCCCTGGGGTAAGATGGGGTATAGACTATTTAAGCGCCGTCATCTTCACAAACCGGACAGATATGTTCAGCTTCGTCATCGCTGTCTTCCACTCCTGCACAGACACAATGCGCTCACTTGCCTCAAGTACGATAAGTGATACAAGTATGATAATCGGAATACAAGCCGCGACAGTATAGACATTCTGTATCTTCTTCTTCTGTGCCTTTTCGCTTTTTCGGTTTTTCAAGTTCTCTTTATTGTTATTTTTGTCATTTACTTTTTGTTTGTTACATGTGGTTTTAGTTTCTACCTATTTTAGTTTTCCTCTCATTCTTTTTTATATAGAAAAGCAGTAATAATAGCTGCTTTTCCCCTTCTTCGAACTTGTCTTGGTCTTTTTTCGGCGAATCGCGAATAAGGCATTAACTTTTTCGGGCTAACCAGATGGAATGCATCATTATCTATATAATCATTTACTGTTGCCTGCTTGAGACATGAGGTTGAAGCAGTTGGTGGAGGTGGAGTGTTTGCTAAATGATTTACGGCGGTGTAGCCATTTAAGCATCAGGAAATGACAACATTACTGTTTTTGGAACTGTACTATAAAAAAATAGTTAATGTTGAATGCAATCTCAATACAAACTGAATAACAACTCAGCGGATAAGATCGGGTACCTACCCCGTCTTGCCCCACATAAGTGTCCCATCTTTCCCAAACTGGACTTAAAAGTTGTATTGAATTTTTAGAGGTTATAAATCAAAAGAAACCGGCATGAATTAATGAGTTTACAATAGTAAAATAAATACAAATTAACAAAAAAAATATGTCACACATTATGTTTATCATACATTATAACAGTCATGCACTTTATATGCTTCAATAATTAGATAAAACCACTTCAAATTTTAAAAATGTACTTACCATGAAGAATCGTGCGCTCCTTCGAACAAACTTTTTGCGACTCTAACAAGTACTGATAAATACGACTAGATGGCGTCAAAATAACTTTTCAATTAATACTGTATTATATATTTTTGGAGGGTCCCCATCTTACCTCGCTACCCCGTCTTACCCCACCTTCCCATACTAAATGAATAAGTTCATTGAAAATGACTTCAAGCAAACTACGGATTTAAACTAACAAGAATATTATAATAGTTCAGTCTGAGAATATATGGCTATAACTCTTGTTTTAGCTGCCTTTGTAATACAATGAACAAGGGGTGATCTATTCTTAGACACAGACCACACATGATTCAAACAGTGCTTTTACATTTTGGCCAACAGTTAGAACACAAGCCAATTCATTCACAATGTAAGTCAGTCCAACTGCAACAAGGAATGTATCAGCACAAACTCCCGTCCAGACACGCTTTAGCCACAAATATGCAGAGCAAGTACTAGTACATTACAACGGTACACCTACGTCATTCATGCACGCATCTCTACCTACTGTAAACAGTTTGCTGTGAATGCATTGGTCGTTTACCGCCGCCACCGTGCCTCGTTCACGCGGGCAAGTCGACTCGACGAGAGTAGAATTTAAAACTTTATTATAGGTGTTATGAATATTGAGTGGGTGGGTATTCCAATGTCGTGATTCCTGTAGGTGTGAAGCGGTATTGTTAAACAAAAGGGAAGGAATAATAATGAGGTACCTCATTGGCACGTAATTAAAAGTTGAGTATTTTACGCTGATGTCATGTGTGGTCTTGGTTATAAATATATATTTTCATGTTCGATTACTTTTATGCGGTTATTTTGATCTCCCTTGCAGGATTTCTCGTAACCGATACACGTTTTATTGGTCGTTTAATAGACACGCATCCGATACGATCGACACTCTGGAAACTAATAAGAATAAGATGCCTTGTTTTACGGCTCTCGTAAAGCGCAAGCGTGTATTCCAGTTTAATATAATGCTCGATCACTGTACAGTAATATGTTGTTTCAGAGTGAACGAGGCATTATTTTACAACGGCTTCGATTGTTTTATACAATCGAAATTGATGTTAAAATATTATGAAGAATATTAAGAAAATATTGTAAAACAATAAAAATGATAAATCTCCTAAAGCCATAAGGAGATTCATGATTTTGCTGAAATGAGGATGCATTTACTTGTAAGACCAACATATTATTCAAAAAATCTCATACAAACTCAGAATAATATGTTAAATATTATATGAATATATTAAATATTACGTAAACATCAAAAGCATTTATTAAAAGTTTGGAATAAAATAGAGTATCATTAGTAAGAAACCCGTATAATAGTTTTCTGTGGATACCGTAATGCACATCACATGTCGAAACCATTAGCGGCTGTGTTGCTCTGTCTGAATAGGCCTTTAGACGGGCCTCCAGTTGCCAGGGATAGTAAACCTACTGGAGAGGACAGTGCGCGTAGTGTTACAAAAAGGTGTGCCAAACATTTTGTAGGTTCTTACTACTCAACTATTTCAATACCGCAAACTATAAACAGAGAGTTTCTTTTAAAAAAAAACAGGTGTGAATAGAAAAAAAAGTCGTACGCACTGAATATGATCATAGACATTGTGATAGCTGGTTAAATTGTTTTTATGTGGCCTTACTTCCGGCTCCAGAAAGCACGAGCCATGCGTCATATCCTTACATTTATTAATATTCATATTTGCAATATTGTACTTGCGCGTCGCTTGCCGGTTTGAAATAAAGTATCAATAACTACACACACATTTGAAAAATTTACCTTAAAGCAATTAATAACATTATTTATTCTTATTTTTTACGTAAGAAAAAAACTTTCAGAATTGATGTGTCAAAATTATTTACAAACTGGTGAGATGCTGTCTGATTAAACTGAACTTTTTAAGAATCAAAAAACGCATTCAAAAAACCTCAAACCTTAAAATTACTAACTGACGTTTCACAGCTGTTTTTAATGGACAAGTTGTTTTTTTTTTTTTGACAAATCAGTCCTATCCTCCATGATCTAAACAAAACATTATATGAATAGATTTTCCTTGTTTGATTTGTAAAGTAATAATAGACCTTGTATATTCGGTATTCTGTGTAAATAAGCGGTTGTTTTTACAGTATATTTATATGTCAGATATATTTTTGTTTTCGGCCACGTTTGCGTAAGTTATTAATTCTGGCGATGTTTTCTTAGACATCTCACAAAGTAAAATAGAATGTTATTTGAAAAATAGAGCTGCACCTAATTCTAACTTTTTACACTTAGGAAACGAGCGGAGGCGCTCTTAACCTGTAACAGAATATGAAATCGACATCATTTTAAGAAGTAATTCGGTAAAAAGAAAATTTCGTTGTCACTAAAAAATTCTGCAAAAAAATATTTATATCATTGTAATTTATATATACCTGATACAAAACAAAAATATTATAAAAAAAATCTGAATTCTATTTTTGTGCCATTTAATTTTGATTGCCGTTTCAATAGTCTTCATATCCGTGTGACTATTCAGCCCGGCGGGTATCAGTCGAGAAGCGTCATACACAAATAGGGGACATTATAATAGGATATGCGATCTCAAAACTCAAGGTTCAGTTCAATCAAAACGTTTTCAGACCGCATTGATATCAAAACATGTTTAATTCAATATTTAAAAAGGAATAAACTAGTGTTCACTCGTGGTTTCGCCTGCTGAGTCTTTGTGCTGTCCTGGAATTGAAGCTATCGCGAAAGTAAGTTTTATCAAAATCGGTTTAATTATTTAGGCGCAAGGACAGACAAACAAAATTACTTTGACGTCTAAAATATGAATCGATTATTATCTTATCTGATACCTGCCTGTGTTGGAATTGAACCTGCACCTCATACAAAGCCTAACATAGAACCACAAGTTACTTAATATTAGTAAGTACTAATTACTACAGATGTCTTAAACAATGAACTAAATTAAAAGAGTAACAATTTACTCAAAAGATGAAAGGAAGATAACAGCACTCGGTCTTAAGCTTTGTTCTCGGAAACGAGAAAGTGTGAAGTATTTTTTCTAACAAGAAAACCCGGGAATGTCGTTCTCTCAAGGAAACGTAAAATAATAATTAAAATCTGTAAAGGTACAGAAATTATGTTAATTAATTACATTCTTATATTTTTAATGATACAATGGTTTATTCAAGCGTATTTATTCGGATCGCCCGACTAGTTTCGGTCATGCGTATTTATATCGATCGCCCAACTAGTTGCAGACACGGCCTCCGCAACGGCTCATAATTAAGGACTTTGATTGGGTTCGAAACTGTTACGGAAAGTTTGTATATTTAAAAGAAAATCGTAAGAGTAAATACAATTATAACACATACTTCAGCTGCCAATAGACATCCCTTCTCAATTTCCAAAATATCCCACTTTCCGAAGAAATCTGTTTAAATGAAAATAAATCGAAACTACTGAAGACATCCTTGACACTAAGTCCTTAACATAATTGATGAATAATTCAAGTAAAATATAATCTCAGTTGGCCCGTGCCCCTACTCTATGCAACACAAAACGTCGGGCACATAAATAATGCAAGCAGAGTGACGTCACGCGCAGGGCCGTTTGTAAACGAGATCGCATTTGAATTGTTATGGTACGCTCAGTTTAGTTCGGCTATTACTGGCGTCATTACAGATCTCGGAATCAAAGGATACGTCATAACATTGGTAAAAAGGTTCACGGATAAACAAATTTCGGAACAGACTAGCTATTGCCCGCGACTTCGTCCGCATTGAGAAAATAAAAAAGATATTTTTTTGGGGGCACGCATTTTCTTCCCGTTTTTGTAACATGTTTCATTACTGCTGTCCTAGAATCAATTGTAGCGTGAAGGTATTATGTCCTATGGCCTCCTCATTTTTTTTAAATCGGACAAGCAGTTTCTGAGTTAAGCGAGTTCAAACGAAAAAAAATATATATTTATAGTAGATCTATGGTGAATGAATAATTTTAATTACTCTATCGCTAATGAAAAACGTGTATTTCTTAGTAGGGCTCATGTGGCTCAATTGTTTTAGAAGATATATTCGATTAAGGAAAGTGGGTTGTTAAGTTTTACTGTGTGGTTTCTATACGGATCTGTCAGTTCCCATCGCGTCGTAAACGATGCCTAAGTGATTACACCAGCTGTTAACTGAATAGCGGTTAAAATGAGGGCTTTAGCGTAGATCTCATCGAGGAAAACGACGAAAGCGTCATAATTTTTTTATAAGTTTTTTTTGAGGTAGTCATATTTTTATTAGACATTTTTCATATGGTCTATACATAACCAAAAATATATAACAAGATGTATAGAGGTAACTAGGAAAGGAGGAAGAGCTTTCATTTGATTTATTTATTCATTTAAGGCAAACCAACTAAATACACACACATTCATGGTACATATCATTCACAAATATCATTCGCATTTTATTTAGATCGCGATCGATGTAGTCAGTTGTTACTTAAATCAATGTCAATATGATGAAAAGAGATAGCACATCACACGAAATAGAGTGACATCTCTCTTCCACATCTGAAAGAATGTAAATTTAAGAGGTGATGATAAACCTTCAGATAGCTTGTTGTTAAGTGACCGCAAATTACATTTTTAATCATAACAACACATATTAAATTAATAAGATCTCAAATTAATACAAACATATAAACAGTCAAACGGTTTGACAATAATAACTGGCTGAAAAGTAGGGTGGCTAAATTTTAGAAGTCGACACTGACTGTATGTTGGATATTTTCAATAACACACACCTACACACATGCGTGAGCGTACTAAACACTTTAGACGAGAACTACTTATTACAAAGCTCATGCAACTGTTAGCGACCATTCGCACAATTAACTAATCATGTCGCAACATGCAGCATGAAACACTTGAGAACATTATCGTATATAATATCAATACTTGGCATCTCGGACCAATTACATTTGTCACTTGCGACTCAACTTTTAAATTTACAATATATCGTTATCATGAATGTAACTGCGACCGTTCACGAATGCGGTCGGGATAATCATCAAAAATAAATTTCAATAGTATGACAAGCGTCACAACTCGGCCGTCTCGTATTTATCACGTAACACTGAATAGAGATGTGACAACCCTCGCCAACTAATATTAGTTTCTCGTTTCATTCAGTTGGCTGTAAATTTTACCAGTTTACTGTTTTGGCACAGGCGGCGACAAACTTATATTTGCCGTACCGTGAATTAGTTCCCATTGTGTTTCACTTCACTACACAACAGAAGAACATAACGGTTGTTACTTTGTTGGATTGTTCGAATGCAGGTTTACTACATGTTTATGTTGCATTTCGTTGGTAACGATTCATCAGACAATATAAATGAGAATTGAGTTTGCGGTGATGGGTTATAAAATTGATCGGACGCAGCAACGGGGTAAGTGTTCATCAAATGTATGGCGTACGTTCCGTTATTGCGAGGAACAAAAAGGACAATGTTCATACACAAGGATCGTTTTTATTGCGGTTTGCATCGCAGTACTTACCGCTACATAACTTTAAGTTATTTAAAACCCTAGTTTATAGAAATAAAAGAAAATACGTTAAGATTCCCGCCAAATGCACAAGTAATTTACAAACATCCTTAAGATATACCTTTAGCTTAGACACGAACCACGAACGCTAATAAAGCAAATTCTATTTGTCATCACTCAAGTGATAGTCACACGACCACAACGAAACTATAATAAAGTGAAAAAATATACTAACAAAAATATCGAACATCGGAAATAAAATTATTTGGCGCGTCCGTAAGTCGTCCGTGAATTCACTTTTTACGATGTGATGTTACGAAAGGACATATTAAATGAAGATTCAATATGTTTGGGCGGGCTGGGGCTGCCTACGACACCATTAGGAAGTGGTGGCACGGAAAACCCTCGGAATGTGGAGCCTCGTTTACTAGTGCACGCGACTCGCCAAGCTACTGGCCGGTAAAGTTGGGTTTGTCAGTCAAGTTAGATATTTATTTACTTTTTCGTTATTCGATAGTTCCGTCGTTTGCTTACCTTTAATTATCTATCAAATCGTCTTAATTATGAAACAAAATTAAAAATCCACAACAAGTTATGATATTTAAATGGCACACGGAAAATTTTACTAATTTTTCAAAACATTTTGCAGTCTATTGTAGCGATGAGTGATAGATATTTTTGATGATCTCTAAGTATTAAGAAATTTGTTACAATATTACAGATACGTTGAAAGTTTTCATAGTTTTGAGAGATTTATTGTTAAACTGGACATTTGATAAAATAAATTCGTGAATTTATGATAATGTTCACGCATTTTACTCGTTAGATAAGGCGAAACGAGCTGTCAGATTTGGAAATAAATCATATGGTTTTATAAGCAGTTTTATATTTTACGACTTGCAAAAATAAAAAGGCAATTCTAATTTCACGCTATGCTGCGTTTGTGACCCATATATTTGCAAATTTTATTTACATACCGAAGTGTTGTTTTGAACGAGCATATAGAATCTAAATCAATAACATTCAAATAGCGAGCGGTTAGTTTACTTTGTTAAATCAATTTTCAACGGCTAGTATTTAGAGCGAGTAATATTTCAAGTGTACTGGCGTACGTAAACATAGCATTGGCACAGATTCCAATGAAATGAAAGGATATGCGCCGTAGAAAAGCTCTCGACCCGAGTTCGCTTCAGGTGGAAATATCTCAGCTTCAAAATCTTTTAGTCTGGATAGAGGCAGATGGTAAGCGCCAAGTGGCTATCTGACGCAAAAAGACGTTTGGCACATGAGGGCATAAACGGGGAATTGATTGGTACCTCAATTGCATTGCAGGTGTTTATAAATTTAGTATACCAAATTACACTCATGCAATTTTTCCGAATATCGGAAACCGTCATTTGTTTCTTTTATTCTTCTGCTTAGCCTTTTCCGAGAAACTATGCTTGATCAACTTTCAAAGAACTTACCATGAGTGTCTGCCCATCTAACCAAACAGGTTCTTATTAGGTCCTAAACAAACCACAGTTTCATTCACTTTGTGCTATGCTGAAAATACATGAAACCAACACAATTATGTATTTACCAATTTTACGCTGCGATGCAAATAACATGTCGTCAAATATTTAATGGATGTAAATTAGTTGGGCATGAAATAAGCTTAACACCCAGTGACATCGTTGATTTGAACGACTGAACTTTACTGCAATTTTTAGGTTAATTTAATGTTACTAAGTTATTTTATAAATGGTTTTTTCATCGTTATTTATGCACTATGATTAAAGCAGAAAAAAAAAGTATGGTGTTATCCCCTGTCTACTTCACCTTTGGATGTCCACTTTTGGGCAGTGGGCCAATGGACTTAGGCACCCTACATATGTAGCTTGCCGTACATCACGGGTCATAAGGGTTATTCTTATTGCCCTATAGTTCGTGAGGTTGCGGGTTTGTCAAGCACCGCGACCCAAGAAATACAACTACTTAGCGCGGCAATAGATTAAAAAAATATGACATAAAACTATTGGCATTTCAGCGACATTTGTTGCTGGTATATTTCACCGTAATAATTATTCTGTCCTAGATTTTTAATAGCCTAAGTGTGACATGAATGCACGTAACGACATAAAATATCCGCGGAATTTGGGGCTTGCAAATATTTTGATAGAATTTTCGCCTCGCCTATTTTCTGAAGTAATACTTCAATATGCAAGAGCTATTTGCAAAAGCACTGGTCTCGTGGCTTAAACTGAGGGTAGGTTTAACCTACTGTTACAGCAGTCATTGACAATAAAAGGTAGAACCAATAGTATTGTTATTTTGGTTAATATTGCAACTAGAGTTAATCCATAGTAAAATTAAAATATTAATTAATTGACTTTGAGAACGATGGTATCTACAAATAAAAAAAAATAAAGGATGGTATCTACAAATGTTGTACTCAAAAAATTATGGGTACAATTGATAGTTGGACCTATAGAATAACTTACGCAAAATAAAACATTAAGATCATATTCCTGTCGGGAGTTGACCGTAAATCTCTTGGCTAACAACACGATTGCTGTGCTACATATCCATTACCCATTTACAAGCGGCATCATTTTATTTGCTGCCTACTGGCGCGACATTCGACTTGCAACTCATCAATTCAGTTAAAGACCGTGTAATGGATTGTGAGACAACTTTCTACCATCTTCCTGGTTATTGTGAGTTTACTCTAAATGATACTGCTCATGTAAACAATTTCGTATTGTTTTACGTAGGTAAGAGTGATGGGACCGTTTTCTTTTTAGTGAAACGTAGTTTGATTGAGCCTGCGAAATTGTAGGACTTTTCTGCATACAAGTGTTGGTTTCAATACACATTAAATTAAAACTGTAAGATAGGTATCAAATATCAAGAAGAATTGCAATCATTGCAATGGACCGATACTAAAACGCGGATGACGTAGCACGGTTTAGGTTTAGTCAGTAAGACTCTGATACTATCTGCTTCCTATCCCGAGGAGGCGGGTGACAATGAAGAATAGAAAAAAATCTGGCCGTAATTGTGTACCGAATAGACGACCATTTTCTCACTTACCTATCCTAGCAATTGGAAGAATGCTAAAAATAATTCTCAGTAATTCGCATTAATTCAAACTAAAAGCGAAATGCGTAAAACATTGCGTCAGTATTTCTACAATCAATTCGAGATTTCGGCCTATACGTCTAACCTAAATACAAAAAAGTCTATTTTAGAATACATTAGCTAGATTTTTGTGTAGTGTGGGTGGCAACAAGGCAAAGCTCGAATAAACATCCTGACTCTCAATCAATTGGTATGTATATGTATGTGCAAGCGTACAAAAAGCGAGTTAATCAACGTGGGCGCCAGTAACTTTTTTATTAATTGCTTTTGTCATCCTAAACTAACGTGGCTTTCTACACATGACACAATACACTTAATACAAAATCGGTTCAGAAGATCCTGAGATTAACCCAACGGCAATGGTACAAACTCACAAAATTTAACTGTTGCTCTGTCAAACCTACCTGCCTCTCTCTGTCTACCTTCAGATATACCTGTTTTAATTACAAATGCCACTTGAAATACAATTATTATCAATATTGTTGTAACATGACTGCATAAAACCAGCAATATTAATTAATCCCTTCAAAATATCAAATAATAAATCAACTTTAAAATGTTCTTAAATATATATATGTCGCAACTTTACACCTTAAAATGACAGAGACAGGATTAGACACAAAGACAAAAAAAAAGAAGTTTTTTTTTATTCTCAGTAAGTATTATTAAACATTTAAGTTTAGTCTATTTGTAAGGAAATTTGATGTCATGTATGTCGTTTGGAGTAGTGTTCCCTGGGAGACTTGAAACTAATGCGAGCAGGGAGGTGAAATTGATATCAACACGAAAGACAATAGCTTGAACTTGACTCCTTCCAAGAATGTGGCCATAAGTCTTTAGTGAGGAAGTATTTATAGTATCTACAGTGTTGATGCTATCAAAGTATACACGACACACTATAGTTATGTATTATTGCAGCTGTGTGAAGAGATGCAGCTATACGCTGTGTAGTGAGCTGTCTCGCTTCCACACTTGCAGTTTTATTGGGTTTTGGTAGAACCGTAGTAGGGCAGTGTGAAAAATATGACTAAAAATATAATTGTTTTAAAGCACATAACTGGCTTGAAATAAAAACTACTGAGCTCAGCTAGATGAAATTTTTATGGGACCAAATAACAGTTATTTCAAGTTTAATGAAAAATCATCAATGAACATAAAAACCTAGTTTTTGAAGTCAAAAATTGAAGTAGGTTGATAACATGAAAGTCCAGAAAATCTTTTGATTGTAATTTAATTTAAAATTATGCATCGTCTATAAACCAGCGTCTTCGTCCCACACAATTTAACCCATTCATTCACATTCATAATTCAAAACATTATGCTCAAAATGTCACCTAAAAGATCGAATGAATGAATGAACCAGAATGACCATGTATCAAATCAAAATCACACGCGCGTCTGTACGTTTGAACAAAATTATAACGTCAAAAAGTTATATTGAGGAAACTATAAAATGTGTATAATCGTAAAAGAGGATTTGGGTGGTGGCCAATAGTCATGAAAAATAATTCGACATACAAACCAATGTTCAATGAATCTAGTTCAGAAGTTTTAGCGTTTATTACATTTCGCAGTGCGACTTTGGACAGATATTGCATCATCAGTACTTCATGTGAGTTCTGATCCGAGCAAGCTTATATGTATAGTATTGTATAGACAATTGCAATCAATGAGTTTTGGTATATTAAAGGGTTACGTACAATTATTTAAAACTGTGTTTTGATTGTACGCTTGTAAATATGCCAGTTTTTACGGTTCAAAGACCGTGACCACCAAAAATCGGTCATTTTGTTTGGTGGCAAATAAATTTGTTGTTAATCAGCCTCAAATTTATTTGCTATTCAGTCGATTTTTTTAGCCTGTGTTTACGGAAGCTCAAGATCGAGCGTCGACTCGCAGCTGACCGGTTTTTGCTCTCTTCCAAAATTTAGAGTATCGTAAAATTTTTACATGATCCCATGCTAGGTTCTTTTTATATAAAAGGCGCTTAATATTCGTTTGTCCGTGTCATTAATTTATAAAGATAGAGACAAACTCTCACACACATTCAGCTCTCTTTCTAAGAGGTCTGTTCCCAGCTAGTTCTTTTAACTACTATCTTGTTTGGTCTTATCTGAGACTATAAAATTACTGCGTATCCGGTGTAATGATTATGCTTGGTTACAAGATAAGCTTTTAAAATTAGCACATTTTGCCATTGTAAGCTAGTAGGTACTATTAGACGTCAGATAAACATTTTACTAGCGGTCATAAACGAACTTTTTTTCTTTCTTTTTTAATAAAGCGCATTGCACATTACATCCTTGCACTTTTTATTTTTAAATCTAAGATAGTGAATGCAAACAAAATTAGCCCCTATTTACCAGTCACTGAAGCTTTAAGTATAGTTTAAGTATAACGTCACTTTGTAAGTCTTAATGACTATTAGTAGTTTCTCTTATAAAAGTAACAAAAGAGAAATAAATCCCGATACCCGAGTGACTAAGCCGTAGTTACGTCGTACTCCCATTGTTATGTTTTTCTAAGACACTGTTGGGTCCCATGAAAGTTGGAGAAAAACATTCGACGAGAAAACACTTCTTGTAATAATTACATTATAATGAATACTGGAGACAGTGTTCGTGGGGAAATTGGTTGGTTTTAATTATTTGATGTAGGTTAAGCAACGCTTGTTGAGGTTTGTTTTTGGGTTGGTGACCAAAAATTTTAGTAGTTGATGCCCGGACGTAGGTGTCTTAAGTAGTCTTAACAAAAATAAGTGACGGCTTTTTTTTTCTCTTCTGAACAAAATTGTCTATCTCTCAAGTCCAGCGTAGATCCTAAATTTCAAGATACACTATCAATAATTTATTTATTAAAGCCTAAGTTATACACACGTATGGAAACACCCATCCCAATACTAGCCTTATCGTAGTCTAGTACGGCGAATTGTCGTTAGAGAAAATGGGTATAATTGGCACTCGTAAGTAAAGTGTGCGTGATATTGGTCTAAGGGTTAATATTACCCTTCTGTTCACTGATTAGTATGTATTAGAACATGTTAACATTTATTGCATTTGTTAGAGCAAAATATTTTTTCTACTTTACCAAGTACTTAACTTTACCAGGCACGCAATCAACATAAGGAAAATTTTACATTTTTATAATAACTATCGTGAGACTGATTCATTATTAAATGATGTAACGGTTTACTCACGCGTATTTATCGGGGTAGCCCGACTAGTTTCGGACCCAACCGGAGTCCTTAATCATGAGCAGACGCGGCGGGATCGCGAGTCGAACTGACGTCAGCGGCCGCGCATCTCGCTGCGTAGCGCCGCGCCCGCGGTGCCTCGTACGCTGCTGAACCGAGCACTCGCTCTATGCGACCATGATTACGTCAATGCGGAACTGAGGCATGTACGTGACGTATTAGAGCGCAACGGATATCAGTGGCGCAAGTGTAGACGTCTCCTGGGATCTGCGGGTGAAGCTCGTAAGCGTCCGGCGGAGGCTGAGCGGACTCCTGCGTACTTACCGTACGTGCAGGGTGTCACAGACAAGATAGGTCGCTTGTTACGCCGGAGATATAGCATCAAGACGATCTATCGGCCGCCCGGACAACTGCGACAGATGATCCGCTCTCCCAAGGACAAGGATCCTTTAGACTTCCCGGGAGTATACAAAATACCGTGCGATTGCGGCCTGAGCTACATTGGGGAAACCCGGCGTAATGTAGCAACCAGACTGGGCGAACACATACGCAGCATGAAGAACATGGACACCGACAAGTCGGCAGTGGCAGAACATGTGTGTAATGCGGGGACGGCACACTTCATACGTTTTGACAAAGCCTCCGTACTAGCGAAGGAGAAATACTTCGTGCCGCGAAAAGTACGGGAGGCTATAGAAATCAGCCGTCACCCGAATTTCAACAGAGACCGTGGATGGACACTGCCGGCAGCGTGGAAACCAGCACTGAATGCTGCGTTATGTCATATGAAGCCAAGCCTGGAGAGCGACGCGGTCAGCATAGTATGCACTGACTCAGCCAGTACGGGAGCACGGACGATGCCAATGACGACAGCAGACCCCCCACCCGCGCCACCGGCGTCGCCGGCCCCACCGCCGCTCACGGCGCGGGCGCGGCGCTACGCAGCGAGATGCGCGGCCGCTGACGTCAGTTCGACTCGCGATCCCGCCGCGTCTGCTCATGATTAAGGACTCCGGTTGGGTCCGAAACTAGTCGGGCTACCCCGATAAATACGCGTGAGTAAACCGTTACATCATTTAATAAAAAATTTTACATGTTATGTTAAAAATGTCGATATAGATATTATATATGGAAAAGTAATTAAAACCAATTATTTAAAATCGTAACCACTTAATTTCCATCAAAAAAATATCTGGACAATCATAAAGTAAGGCTAGGGTTATCAAACATGTCAACAAAAGTTTAGTGTTTCGGTGTTTGAGGGTATTAATCATTCCATTTGAACGATATTCAATTACATTCTCGAATATGGATGTCAATTTATTTAAATTGAATTTTATCATTTGATTTGATAACTGTTGATAGGCACGGTTATTTAATTAACTTCTATAAACGTGTGGTTTTATCGTTAAAATTTTACACTAAATCCGCAAGTATTTGCCTAACAAAACATGAGCTCTGAAACAACAAATTAAAATTACAGAGAGGGTTTTCTAAGAACAGTGTAGTTCTACCCACTTTCGCAAACTCTGACCTTAAAATAATTATGATGAACAACAACGTATCATAATTATTTAGGGAAACAATGGTGGTAGCCCTACGTCCCAGAGACAGGGGAGCACAAAACCGAATGCCTTAATTTAATATAAGTCAATTTGGGCCAATTTAATTCCGCGTCCATGCAGCCGCTTTACGACAGTACATCATAACTAGCTGCTTCTCTTTCGCACTTAGGGCGAGACGTATATTGCCGTCGCATGTTATAATGTTGGCAGATAGTAACAAACATACTTAATGTTACGTGATGTTATATCGAGGTTGGCTTCGATGCCAGCGGTATGTTTGGTGGAATACAAAATACAAGTTGTAAACTAACTTTTCTTTGGGTGAAACTTAACAGAACAAGTTTAGTTGTATGAAAATTGTTTCATTCAAGGGATAAATGTTCATGGGAAGTTTGTAATTTATACAATGTGCGTATCATGACTTTGAATCCACGTGGCAAACAGATTATTGTACCCAAGCGTAACTTCGCAAGACTTTTATCGTTTAAAGTATAAGTATTGATGTGGTGATATTCGCAACTTCTCGTAAGTTTAAAATGAAACATGTTCCTAAATCCAAGAAGAAAGTTTTGTTAAAATGCACGACAATGCAAAAAAACGACGGATCAAATATCTAAAATCCTATTCTCTAAAAATTCATCACATTCACTTCAGTCCAACGTCAAACTATGTCAAAGCTCAAACATTTTTGACAGCACGACAAATGTTCTCTACTCTCTACAGAGACTAGCAGTTGGTTCGGAATACTTCGGTTACGCTGAACCAATGTCAATATACATTATTACTAGCTGTTCCCCGCGACTTCGTCCCCGTGGGTAGAAGAGATACAAGTATGTTATTATTTACATTTCAATTTGGACCAGTAGTTCCTGAGATTAGCGCGTTCAAAGAAAAAAACAAACTCTTCAGCTTTATATATTAGTATATAGAAGTATAGATATAGATTATACAATTTAATTTCGTATTCGTTAATGAGAGCAATCCGTTTGTTTAATCTGTATTAACTAATCGGTTGGTAAAGTGCTTAGTGGCCTTGACTTATTCCGAAGGTCACGTCACAGGCATTAGAGCGCGTAAAAACTTTTCACCAACCTGGTGAAAAGTTTTTCACCAGGTTGGTGAAAAGGTACATCGACCATAAGATATATATAGGTATCCGTAGTCTAGTACTCAAAGTATAAGCTTTGTTTAACTTGAAACTAGATGGCGTTGTACAAAGCTGTTGACAATTTACTATACTAGAATATTATAAAACAATAAACAGTCGTTAATGACTATAAAACTTTTAATGTTACAATAAAATTTATAACCTCTAAATAATAAACACTAGCAATTATTTTGTTTACATTCCTGAGTGGAATTATTGCGTTGAATTGCCAATTGGGCAGGAATAATAGGCTCGCTAACATATAAAGAGTAATCTGTGTTTATTGGCTTACATATATTTGTTAGAGCCGACCCATAAAACAGAGAACATACGAATAGATGACATGAAACTATCAATTAATGCTATTTATTTTTGCTGACGTAGAAAATAACCGTTTGTATTCATTGCAATCGTTTCTAATGCATATAAAATAGGTAACCACTAAGCTTTGTCTAGTCACTAATTAAACAAGGAACTAGTCATCGAAAACAATTACATTTTGAAAGTTTAGACAGCGTCTTAAGTGCGTTATGAGTTATAACGAAATACAGTATGAACCTAAGTTCTTTCTAGGAATCTAAACTAACTTTATACCAAATGATATATTACTCGTGGCTTCACCAGCCTCAATGCCCCTAAAAGCTGAAAAAACAAAATAGCATTAAAGTAGCCTGTGTTGATCAAAATTCTTAATCAATTTTTATCGAAATCAGACCATACGTTTGGGCGTGAATAGAAAACAAGCATAAGTACTCACTCAAAAAATAAATAAAGCATTTTTGTTTGTAATATTGGTGTGGGTGAATAAAAATTCATGTGTTTTTTGAACCGATTGATTGGAAATACTTTTCATTGTTGTTGAAAAACAAATGATGAACATGAAGCTCTAGCATGAATGCGAGCAGCTAACCTAAAGCTTTTCAGCTAGCGTAACATTTTATATGCGTTTGATTTACAACATCCAGCCAATAACACGGCAGTAATTACTAATACTGTAACTACGTGTTAATTGGACTGGCTACGCTTCTAGTACCCTACTAAAGTGCACAAATAAACACCAGCAAAGCACTCATAAGAAATGAAACCGATTACAATACTTGGACGTTTCCAAGCATTCCCGACGCGCCATTTACGAAGAATGCTCCTACTATATTACAGCACTAATACTTGTTAAATAACTAACGAGTAAATGAATTTGTAACAAGTTAATAACGATAATTATCCGAAGCTTTTAGTCTGAGAATTTAAATACAGCGAGATTCTTCGCAGGAAGAGGAGAAATGTTAATATTTTTCAGTTAAGAATAAGGCAACTCGTCACAATTTATTATTTACTACTTCCCGGCGGCGTTCGTCCGACCGGAAAAATTCTTGCGGTCTCCCTGAGAATAAAACTGAAGTAGTTTTCTCTGGGGATGGAGTGGTGTTTATACCTCGATTTTATTAAAAATGGTTTAATAGTTTCGTAGTAAAATTGTTGGGCTACTGAGATGATTTTGGATGAATTAACTTTTTATCAAAACTTGAAGTGATTTTTAGTCTTGTAACTTATGTATGTGTACTGTTTCTAAGACTAAAGGACAAGTTTCTTGTATTTTAAATACAAAAAGAGCCCAAAGCCATCATTCTTTGAAAATTAAAGAAACAATACATTTCGATGAGAAAATGTTTCAACCGTTTTTTAACAATATTTCATTCAATTAGGAGTTATTGTTTTCAGTGATTAATGAATACTCTAGCTGAGGCAACTAGTAGCCATATTTTGATTTATAGCTCAAACAATGTCAGTTGAATCGCAGATTAATGTCATGCTTATTATCTTTGAGTTTATTGGATATAGTCTTTGACAGCTCAAGCTTTAATCAATACAAGAAAAAAGAAAAATAAAAGCTAAAATGACGTAAAGTGCTTATTGGTTAGCGATGGTCAATTTAATCTCTGTTCGGGGATTTTACAAACATTTAAGACACTTATAAAATCATAAACTCAGAACAACCGTTCGTGAATCACAAAATGCTTGACCTACGCGAGGATCGAAGCCGCGCCACGTCACAATCAGTGGGTGTAGACTTACAACACTCAGTTATCCGTGCAGTAATTATGCACATAGCCAAGCGGCATCTCTATTTCAGCAGAAGTACTGCTCATCCGATTCTCTAAATGCTTATTACGGTCTCCGGTATCTTTGTGCAATTAATTTGAATGTTTGCAAACCACATCGACACAAAAATACACAACATTTGAGTGATTAAAATGTAATCTAGGGCTATGTTTGCAGTGACATTAATAATTTATGTGAGCCTTGAATTTATATGCAATTAATCTGTAGGATTCATTCAAATTTATTGCATAATTATGAATGTATATAATTTTATAGTCCGATAAGTCATAACAGTATACGGATAGCTGCATATAACATGGGTGTTTGTTTTATTAAATATTTCTTCAAATATAAATAATATGTGTAATTTATGTGTGAAAATTAGCTCCGAAGAAATTGTCGAATATCGTTGTTTTCATATGCCATATGTAAGCTCGGTTCCCAATAATTTTATCCATAAAAGACAGACTCAACTTAAATCTTTGAATCAAAGACTGCACAACTACAAAGAGGTGATAAACCAGTGCATTTGTATTTGGATATATTTCACAATGTATCTGTACGTTCATCACTACATCACTAAATGAATAACAGATCCGTACCATCAACAAACGAGTCCGACGCGTAACCAAACAAATGCAATTGCCAAACCAAACAAAACCCGAATAGATTCTAAGCAAGCTTTGTTAGTCTATGTATAATATAACTGTAAATAAAATACTAAGATATCTCCATGTCACGGTAGCCTTGAGGTTATATGTATGGATTTGTATGCGCGAGGTGTGCGTTCGATCCCTAAAGCAGGCAAACTACTTGTTTTTTTACTTATCCAAATACATTTTTTTACAAAAGATAAAAAAACGTGTGTTGTTTTAGCCTCATATCTTTATTGATGCGATGTTAATGACGAATATCTCCAAAAAAACATATTGAAGAGAAATTGAGAATACATCGAATAATATTTTTTATTCCGAACAATCTCTCAAAACTTATTTAGCAGTTCTTCTCTTCTTAAATCCATTTACATATTTTGATAGTAATTACCGTGAGAATACTTCATTATTTAATGATGTAACGTTAAATCATTTAATAACCCATTTACGTACTTAAAATGTATGAAATGTACCAGTTATGATGCAACATGTATAAGAAAACCACCCAAGCAACCGCATCTAAATCGGTTCACCTGTTTAAGGTTTACAGTATCACATACGTACTCCACGGTCAAACTTACAACACCACACTTTTTTACGTTGAAGGTAAGAATAGAACCCTCGGTTAGACTCGCTGATTGGATATCTCATTAAAATCAGGAAGGAGCTAGCATCGTTTACCTCCCGTTACGGTCCCGAAGTGTTCTTTTCATTATTTTTTATTCCCCCGTTTTAAAACAAAATTGTACAGAAAATACTTTTAAGTACGTTTGTCAGTGACTGACAGGTTTTTGTAAATGTCATCTTGATCTGACTGCTGTTTTTTTTTTTTTCTAAAATTAATGGTTGATAATGTCAAACCAAGTGAGTGTTCGTTTTGTTTATTTTTGATTTAACTTAAGAACACCACCGCGATTTTCAGGTATTTTTTTTTATTGTTTAATGTGCAAAGCATGAGTTAAGAACCTTTTCTACATAAATGATGGGATATGGGTGTGAATAAAAAAAGGAAGTAAACTAAAATAAAATGGAAAATAATTGCAATAAAATTGTAAATATCTTCATCTCCAATATTTTCCATAACCCATTCCATTTTACCATCGCAAAACCGAATACGACTCTCCACCTGATGTCGGTAGGAAAAATACTTTTTCCTTAAATAATTTACCCAATTAGATGGCTGGATACGCTTTCCCGTGTCACTGGGCACGAAAATTACCGCCCTTATGAATCTCCTAATACGTATTGTCCTAAGATCCAAGCATTCATTACTTAAGTACCAGATAATTGGTACTTTTGACGTCTTGATTGGATTTCGTCGATGTAATGTTCTGAGTGAAGGATATTTTTGTAATAGTGCCGAATGTTGTAACGTTTTATTGTAATAATATGTCTTATAACGAAGAATATGACGAATATTTTAATTAAAAATGTTTTATGTGAGTAGACTGCAAAAGATGGTGATTCAGTGCATAATAAGGCAATTCATTTTATTGAAACGCCATCCGCCACCTAAATGAACAACACAATTATGCAATCGTTTCAAATTGACAACACGAACATACAAACTCAGATATCAAATAGTAAAAAGAATAGGAAATGGGGCCCGTCAGGTCGATGGAGTAATGAAGAGTGGCGGAAATACTTCCACGAGATTGCCTTAGATTGGGAGCCAATAGAGGGGAAAACTACAATGAGTGGGACAGATGGCCCACGTATTCTTAGCAGACGAATTGCCTCCATCAAATTTTATGCGAAATTCCAATTACGAAGAAACTTATTTAAATGAACGCGTGAAAACAAACATAATTTAGACACATAACATTTAAGTAAAATGTTGACAACACCTGTCTCGCTTGTTAAATGTACCAAGTGTTTCCGGGAATATATTTTTCATTTGGGTTACTGTTAGTTCATTCGAAATTCGAATTAAAGTTTTAAAACATTTGTTTTTCAGATGCCATTTTAGAAAATAAAAAACTGTCCGGCTTACAGTTCTTTACGGCGCGGCGTTCCAAATTTAAACAAAGGTTTTTGTTATAATTTCCAGTGCTCATTAGTAGATAACGTCCAGTATCGAAATTCGAATTAAAGTTTTAGAACATGTTCTTCAGACGCCTTTCTTGAAAAAAAAAAAACTGTACAGCCAACGCGTTCTAAATCTAAACAGAGCTCTTTGTTATAATTTTTAGTGTCCAGTAATAAAATCCAGTATTGAGTTATATTGTGGAATGAGCCCGTTCCAAAACTATCGGGAAGGCACGCAACAGCTGTCTGGATATATTTTTATCGACCGAATAAAAATGTTGGGTATTTTTCAGGTCTATTATTAGACTTGCATGCGACGATGTGTGACCGGATTTATTTCGTTAATAGTTTGTTCTGATGGCACTGGGTTCGACTAATAGTTATCGAAGTTTCCAACGTGCACTCACTGTCACTGTTCATTACTTAGGAAAATGGATACAGAATAAACCTCGTATTTGGGTCACATACGTAACATTGCACAAGATTTTGGCACCTTCATTTACTTTTTTTAAGGATGAATATTTGCTTCAATGTATCAAGTTCATTTGCAAAAGAGGGTTATAGGTAAGAGATTGTTATTTGTGATCCTTTGTTGAGTTACGTTGTTTGTCAACCAATTCTTAAGACACTATCGCCCTCAGATCTTTGTTCCAGCGATTAGTACAGCAGATGTGGTCTAATAGACATTTTAGAGCAAAAAACTCGTAACGATAAGAATGTATCGTTACAAGAACGTTAAGAGCTTCCATATGGTAACTTAAGTACTTATGCACTTCTTGGCCACTTCATTCCAAAAAGAAAAACCTATTGAACTTGATTTTAATAGACGAAACTCTTGCTAGACCTCTAATTTCCTCTCCCCAGACCACTTTCAAAATAAATTCAACAGCACTTACTATTTGACTGCACGTATAGTCGAGTGGTTGAGGTCATCACACCAAACCGACTGTGCGCGACGTGTCGCGGGTTCGATCCCCGCGTAGGACAAGCATTTTTGTGATCCACGAATGCTTGTTCCGAGTCTGGGAGTCTTTGTGCATGTGATTTGTATGTTTGTAAAAACCGCATCACACAAGGATCAAATTAATTACTGCGGGAGTCGTTTTTTAAAAACTAAAACTAAACTGAACTATTTTAAATTTGAAATACTTTACTAAGAATCAAAATACAATCTGTTTATCAGTTTCTAACTAGGCCACCTAATTTAGGTCACACATTACATAAGTAATTAAGCAAGTACTACTTAACAAGTATGAATTGTTAACTTGGCTCAGATTGAGATGCCCTGACAATGTCAATTATACAATTAATGCCAAGTGTGGATGTGTATGTGTATGTGTCTGTGTATGGTAATCAGAAGGGATTCGAGTATAAATATACCTTGATTTTGGATTTACAAATGAATGAGATGAGAGAAACTGGGGTATTGTTGTATGTATGTCAAGGAATATTATGCTATAGTTTGATATATAAATGATTTTTTAATTATTTATTCTAATCTATATTATCTATATTCTATATTAATATATAAAGCTGAAGAGTTGGTTTGAACGCGCTAATCTATGGAACTACAGGTCCAAATTGAAAAATTATTTTTGTGTCGAATAGACCATTCATCGAGGAAGTTATAGGCTATAATCATCACGCTGCAACTAATAGGAGCGAAGATACAATGGAAAATGTGGAAGAAATAGGGCAGGTATAAATCATAACTTTTATCTTCTAACCACGCGGACGAAGTCGCGGGCGACAGCTAGTAATTTTATAATTGGAAGTGCATGCACAATTTAGGTCTTTTCATTTGAAGATTCTTATTAATTGTCAGAGAACCGAACACTGGAGCGTTTTAAAAATAAATAATTAAACTACTTATATCTTTTTTTTATCATGTGTTTTCATATTTTTATTTGAAGTTTCTTGTCCATTTTTATCCATGGGAAATACATTTGGGGACCGTACACTAGTCTCTAGTTGTGTAATCCGGAACGGAACGGAACGGAATGTGATAAGAGTCGTCACACATTCTTATTAAAATAGGTTCAATAACATTTTAGTCACACTAACAGAAGGGACTTAGTCTCAAACTAGTTGAAAAATAAACTAAAGTAAAAATAAACGAGAATTCTTCCCTTAGACCGGCTAACTAGTTATTATTTAGCACACAAAGATATCTGTCTCTCAATCAACTATAAATAATGGCGCTCTAGTTTCGCATTCAAATAAGATCTCAGTGAAATCTATTCAAAATGTTATTACGCGTTTGTGAACATCTTATGCTGATAAATAGTCCCAGAACTTCACCGCTTGTCTCCAAAACAAATGTCATATTCTCATTATTTTCATTGCGAATTATAATTGGAATTTTATCCCAGTGATACGTACAAAAAAATGGTTGTAGTTATTGTTATTATAAAGCTGTTGTGGTTTAAGCTTAATTAATTAACGTTCATGTTTTGTGGGATTACAAAAGTTCATTAACTACGTGCAGTTTGTCATACAGAACCTGTTTCGATGAGATTTTTTAATAAGCTGGTATATTATAACTGCTTTATGAGTATATAAGGGGAAGTTTGAAAGTGGCATCGGTTACAGAGAAACTACGTGGTAACCGGCTGTCATGGTATGGGCATGTTATGCGGAGGAATGAAAATCATGTGGTAAGGAAGGCGTTAAGCATGGATGTGGATGGATATAGGGGAAGAGGACGACCAAAGAAACGATGGATGGATTGTGTGAAAGACGATATGGCTGTAACGTGTGTTTCTTGTGAGATGACGGCCGATAGGAAGGTATGGAAGAAGATGACATGTTGCGCCGACCTCTAATAAAAATGATTGGGATAAGGGCAGGGGAATTATGATTATAACTGCTTTATAGCGAACATCTGAATAGATAGGACTTTTTTTAATGTAGCCTTATTACTAAGGCTATGCTGTCTGTCTCAAAAAGCTGAAGATTTTCACAATCAAAATCAAAATTGAGATTAGGCAACCGTTGCTCATAAAATTGATAATTGACCATTTTCTTTTAATATCTTTATTAATTAGCTTATCTATATGAAACCCTGAATATATCAAGTCCTATTCGCATTTAACCGGCTCCATTCAACAAAAACAAGTATGAGTCTTCAAAATCAATATACATATAGTTACGCAATACATATCTTAAGGGCTAGTCTAACCTTCTAAACACAATACCCACCTCCTAAACCACAACACTGCATAACAATTTTAAACAATTTACACTTCCCACCAAATAAAATCATGACTCAGTAAAACACTCAGCAGTACTACTAACTCCGGAAGATGTTAATGCTTGTCCATTACATCAAGTACATTAACAAACTACACATTTAATTCAACAATACCGTCTCTTGCGTCACCCATCAACGGATTTAGGATCTTTTGATCGAATGCCAGAGGAAAACCACTGACTGTCAGTGGGATAGCTACTGGGATATAAAAAAAAATGTCGTGCTTCATTTGTTTGCACTTTCGGCTGAGGAATGTTCGGATTTCAATGTGTTATTGTTTTAGACTATGGTGTACGGAAAATGGAAACGTTATTGACATTAGCAGAGTGTAAAAGTGCGAGATTTTATTTATCCTATATCTTTTGTATAGGTTTTTTGAATATCGTTGTTTTGGTTTTTTAATAGTAGACCAGAAAGCGTGTATCTTATTACTGAGTAATGTAGGAACATCTTGATACGTCTTAAAGTTGGCCAAATATCACCTAGCCGGCTTACTAGCGCATTGGTGATACTATTTTAAATCTGTGGTTTAAAGTTGAATATGGATGAAATATCTGTTATATCTGGATGAAACAGCATACTACATGGCATACGCTACATGGCATAATAATAAGATATTTATATGGGTATTAGTTGGTATAAATTAGCGCCATATACATGTTGTCTATACAAATAATTTACACACCATACATTTTAACTATTACTAGACACAAACTATATACAACACTACTAGGTACACGTCGAATAACTCTAAATTCATCCGTGTAACACAGTTAACATAATTTAAGATTCCGTTTTTGATCTTTTAAAAGCCACAATTAATGACCCACATTATATAATATGTTAATTGAATCCAAGATATTCAAAGAATTATTAGAATTGCTTGTTTAAATCTGAATGAGAAACGCGACGAAACATCGCAAGTCAAAATATCTCTGTCATTTAAATCGTTTAAATATCAAAACGATGGTATTCACACACGTATATTATTATACCTAGTTATATTTAACTAAAATATTTTCAAATAAAACTTGAGCTTTCTGCTGTATAAATTAGAGTTCTTTTTTTAACGCAACGCCATCTTGTCTCAGATTAAGCAAAGGTTTTATTATGAGTACTAGACTGATAAACTCTAAATACATAAATAATATGTATAAATTTTGTTCGTTGTTCTGAATGATTATTTATGTAATGTATCAAACTTATTATTATCTCCGAAATTACTCGTACGCGCACGTGGCCCTATAAACTATGTAGGAATAGCATTTACAATGTAATGCTCATAATTATTTGTGACGCAAGCTTCGCCCGCCTTCGTGAGTTCGCAGTATAGGGATTGCATGTTGCTTGTATTGAAGGAATATTGATATCAAAGCGTAACTGAGCTTGTAAACAATGCTACCAGCTGACTCGTTCCCATAGTTCTGCCAATCAAGTCGATTTGACGTTTAAACTGTCATACCATAAACTTTTTATTACCGACCTCTATACTTGTATTCGACGCATTGAATCAGAATTCATGTTTGCAGCCAACCGCACTTCATTTAAATATTAAAGCAGAAATATATTTGTGAAACTAGTTACGTCTCCTCTAAAATAGTTTAATAATTCAATTTTCCAACGCCAATTTTCTGTTCACTGATTGAGTGACGAATATTTAGTGTTTGCTAAACCGCGTTTCGCGAATACCAATTTAGTGAGACTATGCGTTTATTGTATCGATGCCAAGTCGTAAAGATGGAAACAAGATCGAGTGCACAATAAATCGATGCGGGGAGCGTTGCTCGATAAAGTTTGCGAGACGTGCATTGTGAGTTGTCGTACGCAGTTGAATAGTTACACACCCTTTGTCTGTTACCAGAAACAGGATAAAAACAGTTTTTAAACAATATATTATACGTAATAACTCGTGAAGTCTGTTACAGCCATTTCATAACGTTGGCACCGCTCCGCTAGTTAAAGTGAACTAATAACACACACGGTGTCAAGATGAGATAATTATTTGTTCATAAAATATACTCTAATAAACTTAGAGTTGAGATTGTGGTATTTTGCTTGGTGCTAAAGCTAGTAAACTATTGGGCGAGGATGCAACGAAGATTAGGTTTAAGATGACTGAGACATATGGGTGGGACAGTTGGTTTGGTTAGCGATTCTCTGTTGTTTGACGATTGGATGTCGCATTAACTGTTAAGTAGAGCTTCCCTTTGGTTTATGAAATTTCTTTCTACCTACTATAAAAAAAATATATTTCTATTTAGCACCACTTCTATTTAGATTGTATCTATATTTACAACAATTAAATATAATACAGATGTCGTGCTACGATACAAAGTACATTGTTTGATAAAATAAATCTGATCCACAAGTGAGCCTGATGTGCGACATTTGCGGCCTTTGCCCAAAATCCACCAAAATGACAAAAATTCTTTTTCTCAAGGTCAAAATGCACTATCTGTGTTCACATTCAATCCCACTAGCCGATTGAACACATGAACGCAATTAAGAACTTCAAAATATAAATAAACGTACAAACAACTAGACACAGTAGACTATGTCTGCGTGTTAGACGTGAGTAATAGTGTGGTTTCTTCGCATGAATTGTAAGTAGTTGTTACGTACAACAAACACATACATACCAATCAGTGTACAAATCAGGCAATTTGACAGCGTCTTACTGTGAATTGTTGCATCGCTTCTTTTCCTCATGCTATCCACTTAAAAAATGGTAGAAAGGACGAATCAGGGTGCTGTCCACTGCAATCTCGACGAGTAAAGAGTGATATTTAGCTTAAATGACTCAAGATTTATCATCGTGTCATGATCAATAATACATTTCGTACTTTCTAGACGGGTTATTATTAACATACTTATCAAACTCTTCAAGTCCACGTTTTAACGGAACATGTGACTCTCTGTTCTCTCTCTTGTTTTCACATCGGTCCATTCGCTTTAATTTTGACATGCTAACTATTTAGTTTATTTATTGTCATAGACAGGAGATAATACTTCATTATGGCATAAATCTTGTATTCTCAAAAAAAAATATTAAAAGAAAAAGCGTTTGTGAAAGGGAGACACCGCTATACCGCAGTCACGCCTTCACAAATACACTGCATTCTGTTTAGCTCTAATATACCACTCGTATAAAAATAATCAAATTCTAAAATAATATACATCTAATACGCAATAAACGTATACCAACTACACGTTACGTGAGTAAGGTATAAAATTTACTGCCTTTCATAAATGCTAAATTAAATAAGCTCACAGATTACTGTGCTAGACTGTAGGCGGGAAAAAATGATGCGAACATTGCAACCCACATTCATTTAACGTAAATTTAGTTTTTATGTCGTGTACATTAGATAAAATGGTAAATATAATTTTAATTCTATTTATTTGTTCATTTAATAACGTACAACGAAAAATATGAATGTGTCTTATTTAAAATATTACAAAAATTAATAAAGTTTTTGTTTTTTTTTTCATTCCGTTTTCATCATTTAGGTAAAAAAGACAGATTCTTATTTAAATTTACGAAAATCAATAAAGCTTTTGTTATTTTTCATTTCGTTTTTAAATTTGAGGTCACAGATTATAAAATAATATTTATGACAGCATAAAGTTTTTAGGTCTCGTGTCTTTTATTTATTTTAGAATAGATTATTGTTTTAGTGAGTCGAGATACAGTTATAGACGTAATTTATGAAGGTTTATTAAGAGAATAACATTTAGACACACAGACACAAGACACAGGCGCAAGACGGCTGGCAGGAGCTGGATGCGAGAAGCCGAAAATCGATCTCAGTGGCGTGCACCTGGAGAGGCCTATGTCCAGCAGTGGACTGCGATAGGCTGATGATGACACAGACACAAATGATACAAAGGTTTACTCACGCGCATTTATTGGGACTGCCCTAGTTTCGGACCCAGCTCGAGTCGAATCGAGGATACTGTTGTATTATTAAAGTATAAATCATCCTCACGAAAGTTACTATAAAATATACATTTACTTGCAGTATTTATGACTATGTGTATTGTTTCGACTCTCTAAGTAAACTTTAGCACGCGACTTCAGTAATTAACGCCTTGCATACAAGGCGCTAATGTATGCGAGGAATATTAGAATAAAGCACTTTTTTACTAAGGCAAAACAAAAGAACGCAACATGCAATACAACATAACAAACCTGCAATCTCCAATTTTGCATGAACATGAAATAGGAGAACAAAATTACTTTATTAGGTAGTCGTACTGTGATTGTGACTATTTCTGACCGAATTGGAAACAACATGCATTTGTTATTAGCAACTGAAACCCAGTTATACGACATGTGCCGCAAATGGCCATAATACACATGGGGAGCGTCATTGTGTAAATGTTGGGTAGGTATTTATATAAAGAATGATTTTTTAAGAATATGTAGCGATATTTGGAACAAAATGCAACATACGCAGAGTAAATAAACATCACAGAAAAGTACCGTCTATAAAACTGTCATTCATACTTATTCAAATACGAACATTAAAGATATATATCAGCCCTCAACCTTTTTTCAAATCAGTATCAACGACGCCTTTAATAAAATCCAAGCTTTACAAATTCATATTACAAAAACCGAACGAGATCCGATTCATTTGAATTTATTTAAAGAACAGAGCTAGCTTTGAATTTGTAACTGATGAAAGAACATCGCCGTTACCCACGATTCCAACGTTACTGGACCAGATTGTGATAAAAAGACTTTTTTAAATCCGCAAAGAAATCGTACAAGCAACAAAAGGAGGGAGTGCCAAGAAATCTCGTGCAGTTGGGGCGGAGTGGTGGAGCCAGAAGTAATCCTCTTAACAGAGGAGTGAATCGGGTTGCTTACAGTGTGTGACTGCTCGGGTGTGGCGTATTAATAAGTAACGTGTAGTGGTTTACATTTAAAAATCTTAGAGAAAACCTTCCCGCTTGCAACTATCTAGTATTTTATTTGTTTAGCAAATTTGTATCTTAAAAATCCTGTCCAATAAACATGCAAAGAATTTACGTCCTTATAATATTCGATGAAATTGCTTCCAATATTTACGTACCTACTTGTCTGTTATGCACCGTACGCGCTGTGATATAGTTGGTAGGTACCCGCCTAAAACGTGTGGTACAAAGTTGTTCCATCTTGAACGTCGTGTATGCAATTCGCCAACGTCGTCCAAAACGAAGACCGAGCCATGAATCCAGGCGAACCATCCTCATGTGTGAAGCTTAAGCAATATATTTCACGTCATGGCTTATTAATAACGTCTACAATACTATCCTAGCTATTACATTACATAATTTATAGCCCAAATCCTGGCGTACTAGCATTTCCTCTCGCTTGGATTAAAGTGATCACAAGATGATAGCAATAGCTAATATTTTCTAGGTTTTCCTTATAAGATTCACATTTGGATTCTTAGAGCTGCGTGTGCGAGTTTATTTATTATTTTAGTATTGAAAGGGATGGTCGTGGTGTGTACTTTGGTTTGGGTTAAAATATGGGAGGACGGAAGATAGTATTTTTGTGTTACACACATTCAAGGAAGACACGTTTTTCTTGTGGGCTAGAGTTTATTAATTTAGCTTCCGAGAAGCTTTCGTTCTATAAATAGTGTTTTATATTAGGTTGGTGTTTTTATTAGGCCTTAATGAAGAACTATGTCTATCTTTGTCAACTGTACCTCTATATTGTTTCGAAAAAGTGGATGTAATATAAGCCGAGTAATACACAAAAGCTTTGTTACCAAATCTTGTTTTTGAAATTGGTACAATAACAATAAAATAGCGAAGACCGCCTTAGCATTACTCGCCTCAATTCCAGTTTTTAAATCCGTTTTCCAAAATCTTCAATTTTAAGTTAACCTTCCTACCGAGAAAGACGTGATTACTTAGCCGATACAGCAAAATGTTGTCCAAAACAAGCCGAAGTTAAAATACTTAGAGGAAACTCGTCTAACTGAGTAACAACTCTTTTACGGAGCACCAGTCAATATTGCACAAGTATTTTTGTCGAGACGCAGCAACTGCAGCCGACAGGTCATCTGGGAACAAATCTCCAACAAGCTTCGAATCTAGTTTAGTAGAACATTAATAGCTTAGATCTTAACTGCGGCAACAATGGATTAATCTGTTTGATTTTGTCTGCTGTTGAAATAATACAGATGGGCTTTTGTTTATTTAAGGATAGCCATTAGGCCATTAAGGTCAGTCGTATTTGTTATTCGATTTGTCAAGTGTAAAATGAGTTTGATCGTTGATCCGTTTGATTTTTCCTCTCGACGAGATTGGGAACAATGATTTACGAATAACAAAGAATGGTCAAGGATATTTGCCTCACTCGAGTGAAAATTCAATATAAAATGTTTGGATGTAAATCCGGGCTTGTATCATCTTCATCCCCTCCGATCACGAAGATCTGAGGTCCGAAGATTGCAGAACCGTGTTTGCATATTAAATTGATTTTAAAATTCGCTTGGAATCTGATAAGGGGCACGTACACTGATTACGCTAATTGGTTCTCGCAGCTGATTGCTTTCTCGATAAGCCTGTAGTGTGTACTGTTTCTTGTAATGAGGTCGTTACGGTTGAGATTCGTTTTACTTGAGAGATTGTCATTTAAGCCTAGCGTTGAATTAATTTCTAAAATTAGATCTTAATATCGGTTAGTGGTGTTTTTGTAACGAATTTCTAGCGGATTATGTATTTCGATCTAGGAATCCAATTTGATGTTTTGGATGATGATTTTCATAATCATCTAGTTTGATTCCTTTATTTTGATATTATTTTATCTGATTAAAAGTGTTGCAATATATGGTAACAATAATCGGAATTTTAGTTTATTCTTTGGAATTAATGTCTAATATGGAACAAAAGACGATTACTGGGTACTGAGTCTATCCGCCAAGATATCAAAAGCCAGAAAATCCATTGAAAAACAAATTGGATATTATTATCAAACCACCGAAATTTAATTCTTGCTCGATACAAAACTCGTCAAAAGAATGTTTGGAAAAAATTTAAGCCCCCGAAAGTTAAATGGAAAAGTTTGCCACTCAAATTGACAGTGTCGTCGGGCCCGACCCGACCCGAACGAGGTTAATAAAATCGGTTTGTGACATGGAAGTAAAGTGTTATATCTCTATTACGGCCATAATAAAATAACTTTATGCTAAATTTTGTATCAGAACGGCGAGACCTCTGTTTGCTCGGGATTATTTGTGGAGGGCCTCAAATCATTGTGTATTTTCAACCGTCAATTGTGAAATTTAACCGCATTGGCCGACAATGTCAATTATGTAGTTTGACGTTTGTTAAGTGACTAAATTTAAGTTATTTGTTACCTGAATTTAGTATCAGTAAACATAATAAAGGCGCGAGAGTTGCTAGCCATCCGACCAGCCCAACATATGCGTGCAAATCTGAAGGATGAAAATGAATTGCACGGAAAGTCGAAAGAGGCATTTCGTCCCTGTATTGAATATTGTGTAAGAACTTTCTAAAGGGAACCATACCAAGCAACTGAGCGTTTGTTTGTTATTGGGATTTTCCTGGTAACAAGTAATAAAAAAGTCTTAATACTTGGCTGAGACGGGCAAGTGAAAGTTAACCGGACGCGGCGAGCAATCAAGACTTTGAAAAATTAATCTCTTAATTAAAAATGAATTCTTAAACTCTTTGTTTATTCGCGGTGGGCTTGGAGAGATAAATAAAAATACCTTATTGGTTTTTTACCTTAACGTTTTTATGAAAACAAAGAAAGTGTATAATCATCTTATGGTGTATTTTACTTTATTGTATCTACTGTAAACTCTACTGCATGTTGGTAATGAATGATCTCGGAGGATATATTCTTCTGAGATCACTACATATGAAACCGTACTTTTATCGAAGATATTCAGCTAATAGACAGTTGGTTCAGTTTAGGGTGAAAAAAAAATCTGGAAGAGCTTTTGTTTATCTTATAAATCGAAACCAGAAGTACATCTCCGCAACCATTGGCCCAAAGAGTATACAATCAGAAGTTCAGTTTGCCTCTTCAATCCACTACAAACACGTCTTGAAGCCACACACTTACTGAACTGCCGGAGGGAATTTAATGAGCTTTTTTATTTACCCAGAAAAAAACTATTAGCGGCAACACTGTAACGGACTGAACATTGTTTTGCAAGACATTGTGAACTCTTTGAAATGTCTTACTCCAAATGGGTATAGACGAGTAAATTGTCCATCTTTTTGTCACAGTATTCGTATAACAAACGTTTTACAACACGGCCATTTCTTGTTGATGCCAGATTCATACCAGAATCTGTATTACAAGGGCACAGTTTGTGAATATTGCCCAAAATAATTCACTTTCTTGTGAATATAACACCTACACATCTATATCTATACTAATATATAGAGCTGAAGTTTTTGTTTGTTTGAACGCGCTAATCTCAGGAACTACTGGTTCAAATAGAAAAAATCAGGGAAAATCATTCATCTTCGAGGGATTCTGTTCAAAAATTCCTAACTTATATCTTCTATCCACGCGGACGAAGTCACGGGCAACAGCTAGTATCTTATAAGGCATAACTGCCTATAACATTCAATAACGATAATATATTCACGGTAGAGAAAAATCCGAATGATTTTTGTCGATGTTTAATTACCGAGAATACGAACTCGTACGAGAGAATGAACATTACTGTTTTCATTAAAACATCACAATTAAAATGCATGTTGTTTTAATCAGCAGTCAAAGTAAAGACTAATTGAAGTAAAAATATTTTTTGACAGCAAAAACATACTTTGTCTCGAAATCAAAAGTACCGACTGAGCTAATCTTGATGCTCTTTTATGAGACCAAATCACACCTATTTCACGTACATATCTATAACTAGGAATAATCTATCTATGAAAATCAAATAAATCAGTTCATAGCGTCCAAAGTTCTGATTTAACAAACATATAAAAAAAAACCGACGAATTAAGAACGTCCTTCGAAGACGATTGAAATAGATAAAAAAAATATCAACTTAGTAGTATATCCGAACGAAAAAAGGAACGAAATTTTTCAATACAAGAGCAGTTCAACATCAAACTTCATTTCAAAACGCATGAGTAAACCAACGCATCATTTAATAATCCATTCAAATGTCTACAAAATCTTTTTATTTCTCTTTGTTCAGGTGCCCACGTCGTTACTAACACGTGCACCTACAATACCAGCCAGACCGTGCATCATTCCAACAATGACATCTAGAGATATACACAGATGAGATTGGCTCACTTGCCGTGCTGTGACGGGAGTGAATAATTGGTTCGCCAGCATAAATCATGCGCAAAAACAATCATGTACACAGCCGGTCAAAAGACAAGATTGAGTTACCGACGTCGTATTAGCTCCTGTTGGGGTTTAAGTGATAGTCTGATATGTTACTGGGTAAGAATGTGGTAAGGTAGTTATTTTATGGACATTTATGTAACTTTTAAAAAGTTAAGATTAGGGGGTATCCAGCAAATATTTTAATGCCTGGTTTTGTAAAAATAAAAATATTTTTTTGAAAGAAAATAGGTAATATTTACGATAAATTATATATTTTTACACTGAATAATACTAAATAAGTTGATTTTCAAATCAAAATGGTTAAAAACTTTTTGGTGTTTTAGAAGTTCATTTATTGCATTTTTTTACCAATAACATCACACATCACCTTAACAGATACATTACATTGGGACATCTGGATTACTTTCGGAATGTCGTTCTTTTGTTTTGTTTTTATGACAGTTCATACTGATTCTTAATGTATGTCGGTATACTGCTACAAGAGTGGTTTTCAGTTATATACCAATTAGAAAATATACTAGGTGAGGACGTATTTCTTGAAATTTGTAATTCGACAAGTAAACATTTTTTTTTTGTAATTTGTATGCAAACATTAACCAAATAAAATACTTTTCAAGTATAATAGCAATCATATCAATATTGTAAAAAAAATAGTGTTTTTCACAAAATACTTGTTTACTAAACTACATAAAAAAACTTGCTTTTATTTTAAAATTATTCAAATCGCGATACAGTGTATATTTAAGTAAAGCTCAATTTAAGAATACATTCAACTAATGTTGCTTAATGCCCCTCGCTTGCATTACTAACATTTTGCCCACAGCCCACACTTACAATGTTTGTAATTGCCCAGCGTGGCGTAACGCTCAGTACCACTTAAAGTAGTAAGGTGTAACAGTGAATGGACGTGATGATAGGTTCATAACCTATTTCCATTTTAATGCAAGAACTTTTAAGGTGATGAGTTAGTTTATGTAGTTAATATTATTTTTAGGGTTTCGTACCTAAATGATAAAATAAGACGCTATTAGGTACTGACGGAATTTCTGTCTGGCTGTCTATCCGTCCGTGTATTGCCAAGCTGTATCTCATGATCGTATATAAATCACTGTGGTAGTAAGACATGTCTCAACTTTTCAATGTTTAATAACAAAAACACTAAATTTTATTAAATTAATATTCAAATACTCATAAACAACGATCATATTTTTATTGTATCAGAAATTTAATTACAACACACGAACCGCATGGAGTATCTATACAGGAATAAAAATCTCTAATTAAAGGTAATATGATCCTAACTTAATTTTGATTGATGGATCGTCAGCTGTAGGTACGACTTTGTTACAATAAAACCAATCAAACGATTCATATCTAAATTCCGTCAAAGCATTCAGGCACTTAATGACAGCAAATAAAAACACGATGTTTGCTACGTAAATTACTAGACCATCTCAACTTCCAACGAAAAGCAACAGAGATGAAATCGTCGGAAAAACCTATCAAAACTTGAGAAAATTCAATAAGGGCACTTGGAAAGTTTGTTAAGGGGAAGTAGCAGGAATATTTTTATGAAAATAAAAAGAATCTCAATTTGTGTCGCCGGTAAAATAAAATAGCTCCCGTAGCCTCAAGGCTTCCAAGAACCGAGTTTGTCTGTCAACTTTGCCTGATGATGTCCGACGAAAAATATTGCATTTCATTAACATCACTGAAAAGTTGACCGGGGAGTTTTCTTTAAGATTTCCTCTTAGGTTTGTAGCTCTAATTATACTAAAGGTTAATTATGTGATGGTATGCATTGTGTTCTGAGGAAGAGGAAGAGGTTGTAACATTTGTCCAGTCACTTTATTAAGCGTTTTGAAAAGTTACTGACCATACCTAAACGCAACTTTACTGAAACGAATAAATTAATTAAACCCCATTTTTAGAATATCATTGTTTAGAATGTTCTAAATTCAAATTTAAAAAGTGTTATTAACATTTTACTTTGTAGTTACCTTCCGGAGTCTTTTCCGATGGGTCATGAGTAAAAAACCGATAAGATGTGATTAAACAAGTTTATATAAAATAGGTCTATGAATATTCTTAGAAAATAACATCATTATTACAGATGTATAAACAAAGAAACCGCCATTATGACATCATGAATCTGAGAAACGCATATGTATATTGCATGTTTACTTTAAAACAGATCTTAATATAAGAAAATTAATAAGCGCAGAAATGAAAACAAACTACATGAGCAAGCCGACACGATTATGATCTCAAATATATTTTGCTATAATAAATTTTAAGCTCGGTTGGATTTTGATAAGATTTACTAGGTAATAAAATTTTATATTTCGTTTTCAAATTATGATTTCGACTTTCCTTTCATCGAACAGTATGTTTTGTTGCTTTTTCTTCAACATTATAGATTCCATTACATTTAACTTTTACGCTCGTAATTTGAGATAAGAAACTAATCTACGGTTTATCGCTTTTTGACGTCATTATTGTATTGATTCAATAACTCAAGGTTTCAAAAAACATACAATCACGTTCTCAAATGTTTTGAAGTAAACTTCTTTAGGCACGACTAGGAGGTATCCGGACGACAATGCAAGGGAACGGCAATATGCCGTCACGTTTCTCTACCATAAGGGTTTTTAAATATTTTTGACTTTGACAATAGGTAGCTTAAAAACAAATGAATCAAAATTTTAAAAAAATAGTTTCCTTTCAATCGCCTGTTACGGTTGCATTCCCTTTTTATTTCTCGCTTTAACCATTGATAACTAACAAAGACACCATGAAATCAAGAAAATTCAGTACAATCAGTAAAACAACTTAATTTCCTTGATTTCGACGTTTTGACGTTTCAGAATTAAACCATAAGTCCTGAACGTCTACACACACTCCGATATTCCGAGTCCACTTATCCAGTGCCATCTGAGGCAGCAGTTAATTATTGCCAGACGATGGATAGGTAAATGGGCCAGTGTCCCGTATACCAACAATTACTGTCTTGAGATGTAGCCGATGTAGGTACCCAATTTAGTCAATCTTCGGCCATATTGGTCGAAAGCTGAAACAGTCGAAAATCGAAACTTGACTCTTGACGAACGACAAACGTTGTCTATTGTTTATTTTGCTTTTAAATTAACGCTCGTAGATTAAGAAGGCATTTTGGATGCAATAACTTGTATCAAAGACTTCCGTTAAAATTCGACTCTATATTTTTTGGGACACAAAATAAATTCACTTCATATAAAAATTTTGTTATGCATTTTCGCCTAACGTCCAATTTAGTGTGGACACAAGCACGGATATAGTATTCAACCAAAAGATTTTTAAATTTACTAAAAGCCTATCAATCATAAAAATAAATATATTTTTTGTTATAAAAAGTCATATAGAAAAATGTCTGAAAAAAAGAATAACTCATTCGACAACATGTCGAAATTGACGTAATAGACCTCCACTTTTTCACCGTGATATAAACCACAAACGTTGAATCCGTAGTTAGAGGTTCAATACAGTTGGTAGCACTTAGGCCGGACACTCGACACAGGATACCTCCCACCAACTACTAAAACAAGTATATTGTATCTGTGGAAAAGGGACATCGCTCTACACGGTGTAGTACGCCATCCCCCTTCCACACCTGCATTAGTCTGACCTTATGAGTTGTTGGTAGAGGTCATAGGTTACTCGCATAGCCATGAGAGGTCATCACCGTCAAACGAGTTACAGTTTCAATTCGGCAATCCGATTGCTGCAGTGATTTGGCATTCTTTACGTATAACCGTTTTAGTCGTAACTGATAGTCTGAATGAAAACGTACGCATGTCGATGTATCTGTAAAGTTTAGGTGAAATATCTTTTATTGAGGTTGTTTGATTTGGTTAATTTTAAAAGGTGAAGGATTTCTCAAATCTTGCGATTAAGCATCTAGTTTATGATGATGAATGGGGTGATAATACACAAATAAGATCTTCAAACTTACCAATATTCGCAAATTAATAAAAAGTTTTCAGGTAAGAATATTTGCAGATTACTCAAAACTTTTGCCTCTTTCTAATGTTACTATGCATTGGAACATGTGAATGATTAACTGACGCTTCAGTATTGTCTGAATTCTAACTTATACCTATATAAACAAATAACGAGTCTGCGGCCAGTGTGTATAGAGCTTTATAACTCAACAGACAGAAACTAGCCGGCGACCCGCAAAGTTTTATTGTATATAACTTGTGTAACTTAGGTACTAAGTGCGTGGCACTAAATCTAAACTTTCATAATAAAACAAAAGCAATGTCTAGACAACGTAACCAACTAAGGGGACTATTTCATAATCGTGCGACATTGTTACGTTATAGACGTGTTTATGAAACTATGAAACTTTGAATAGAGGTCGATTGTAAGTCTACCTGATTTAGAGAATCGACCTCCATTTGAGCTTCAGAATTAAGTGATAATGAGACGTATGTTAATAGCGAGAGGGTTTAAATTTATGTTGGATAAAATATGAAAAAAAACATTTATTTCACTTTTTCATTATTGAGGATCAACTTGCGTTCAACCAAATTTCACAAACAAATTTTAGGCCAAAGTACATCGAAACTTCAGACTTCGCAGTACTTTTAATACTAGGCAATACGTAATACGTTTCCGAATTACTTTCGTTCAGGTTGACGTATGTTTAATGGACTTACTGACTGAGTAATTGAGCGAAGGACAATCGGACGCCAATTGTGTACGTAAATGTACTCACCTGAAACAGAAATTAAAGCTCGTTAAAATCGTATTCAAAGTTACACATTAAATGGATAAAAAAAAACAATAGTTGACTGACGAATATTATCGAGCCTAGCAAATCGGAAATACAAAGGAATCTCAACCTTATCAGGTTAGAATAAGGGTGTTTTAATGTAAATTTCTCGAAGGCTCATCCATCTTTAGATTAAGTAACATTATATCATGTTTCTCCTCTTATTTTTTTCTGCTACAAAACAAGCATTAGCAGATTATTTAAGTTCCATTTTTTACTTGCAATTCTTGTTGCATAATATTAAAATACCTTTAGTTTATTAGATCTAACTCAGAAGGAAATCCTAATTCCCGCCCGCAGTACACCGTCTCATCAAGCTCCGCTTGTATTTTCTAGCAATTGAGATTTAGAAACAGCATCTTACATGCACTAACGCTGAGACACCAAACAAATATACTCGTAACGTGTAACACACAAACATTAGTAAAGAGAATCAAGTCTACACTAAATTGGATATGCACGGTGATTTTTTAGTCGTCTTACAAAAGTAGCCCAGTTCATGTATCCGATGTAAAATACCCCTAGCCGCGATTACTATTTTTTTATCATCAACTAAGATAATTAGTACGAAGAAAAATAAAACAAGAGAAATCTGAAATATACCCTTAAAAATGATAAAAACGCCGCCGCCCGCACCCCTCACCATTGTTACAAGGCTCGGACCGCGCTCGCAACAGAGCTGTGTTTCAAAAAACTACGAATGGCATCATAATATTGAATAAAAATTGTATTTTATTCGAATTTCATAAATACCTATTTTTTTATCATGAACGTATTCTAGTCATTAGATACATGCTTTTGTAAGACGATTAAAAAATCACGGTGTATGTTACTTAAACTGTGAAACAATTTATGTAACGATTTGCTGTTTTGGCCTTTTATGCGAGGCAATGGATGCATTGTAAATGTCTTCGTGACATGGGAATTTTGTCCATAAAATTTATAAATACGCACGCTACAGCTGATGAATCTCTTAAGGACGAACAAGTAACAAGTGTTGTGACTTTTAGTATAGAGCACAATAGGGTTGAAAATAAATTTAATTTCCATAGGTTTGTTCCAAAGGAATATGAAGGGATGAACCGGATTCGTTCTTACCGAACTGGTCACTCGCGTCTCTTGGGAGAGACAAGTGAAAGAAGTGTGTCCAAGCTTTTACCCAGCAAGGTGACATTCCAGGCTGCTAATAATAATAGCAAACAAAGGTAATTAGGTCCCTCAACACAATTAAGATTACAATTTTTATCAACGCTTCTGGATGTTGAACCTGTGTACGCGCGCACGCCTCTATATCAAAAAGACTGCGTCGCTGGTCAGTCGATTGCGTGGGAGCAGCCGCCGCATCCTGAACACTATAGTTAATAAGTTTAGATTGTCTACTAATGTTAAAGGTCGTACCGCGTACTGAATTGATCCCTAGTTTATGTCTCTTCCTACCTGTAATTTAATAAAGATCTCTGTTGTCCCAATAAATACCTTTCGTTATTATTATTTAGAAAGGACCGGGTCTCCCCTTGAAGTATTACGTAAAAGTGAGGTATAGACTACAAAATCAACAAGAAAATTATAGAATACATGAACACAAACATGTATGAAAGTAACGTATCCTTTACTTGGGTTATCGAAATTCATTAAAAAGTTTTAATGAACCGTACAACAGACTGCTTTTCTGCTTTGTTATTAAGCGGAGAAATATTAAGTACTCTTATACAATGCGTGTAATATTATACCGTTTGTGTAATATGTACGGTACCTTGTAGTATAGGCAGGAGATGTAGTCAATTTTTACGTATGTAGTCAAAAACTACTGAATTTAAAAGAGTAACAATTGTGTTTTTACAAGAATAAAGATAAGTTGTTTATTTTTTTAATACGTGTTTATAAAAAAAGACACACCAAGATAGTTTACGTTTTTAAAATACCTAAAACAACGGAGTATAATAATGTTACCATGGGGAAGTAGAACTGTGCGTCCTTACGAAGGTGTTTTTAACTAAACCAATTAGAGAACAAAGCTTTCTTAAGTTGTGTAAAGTTTCAGAAGCTACGATTTACCTCAGAATTAACCTTCGTTTGAAGTTGAACAAAGTCTAGAAGAAGACTTACATTCGACCTTCAACAAACTTCGCCCAACATTATATCATTTACATAAATTCATCTCAGTCAAAAACAATTGTACAACATCTGGTATCATTATTATTTATACGACGTCTTTTTATAGAACCGACTAAAAGATAGTGTTGGGCCGTGCCCTATCGATCAACGAAAAACAACGCGTTGCTCTCGGCATGCCGAATGTGACGCATGGTCGTCCCCAACGCCATTAATCAAATCACGACTATGCGGTTTAATGGCAGACTAATTACAGTTTGCGCGCGAATCACCTACACATACCGTCGCAGTAATTACTGCATTAACTCGACTGCGGAATCGCTTAATACGGGATAATGCTGATTACATATCGCAATGCGGGTGCTAACCGAAAGTTTGCCCAGTTCGGCCGTCAATCAAACGTCGATCGCAACGTCATCCTATTGTGATGTCAATGTGAACGGCCCGTGGCATACTGTTGCCGCTCCCATACATAATCATTTAACCCGCATTTTATGGTTTTCGACATGTGAATGTATGAATGATTTGATGTAATAGTTAAGTGATTGACTCGTATTTAATTCAGGGGTGGTACGATTTTTTTTATCATTCCAAACGTAATGTTTTTATATGGGATAGTTAAACAAATTTGATCTGGCTAATATTACATTTCATCATCATCATCATCATCAGCCTATCGCAGTCCACTGCTGGACATAGGCCTCCCCAAGTGCACGCATTACATTACATTTAATACATTTACTGATCACAAATATAAAATTCCCAATTTATCGACACTTTCCCAACACTAGTAACAGTTACTGAAACGAAATCTTATACTGTTCAGTGCTCCCGGTGGCCTCATAAACGGGGTGATAAAATGCTGCCACCCCACCTTAACGTTTACCTCTTGAATGGCATTTTATGGATACTTACTCACTATTCACGAACATAATGAACTTGAGATTTCATATTTCTTCGGTCAGTTAATTTTCGTATCTTTGTCAATTACATTAAGAAAATAGAAAATCTTTTTAGTAGGCATACTAATAGTCACCAAGGAAAATATTAGTGCAGATGGCATTATAATGTATATCAGTGTTTGTACCATATACGGGCCAAAATTTACAGCGATCCACAGATCAATTTCGATTCAACAATAGCATATTCATTAATTTAAAGTGCCGGAAAGCAGTTTATTTAAAACGTATACTACTGACTTTGTTTTGTTTTATACTACTGACAAAAAGAAAAAACGAGTTGTTCATTTGTTTTCACTATTTATGTGTCTATCTTCCCCTAGGTAGAGCTCACTACTAAGGACTTCGGTTGGACCCGAACGAGTCGGGCTATCCCGATACATACGCGTGAGTAAACCTTTACATCTTTGAAGTATGACG
The DNA here is from genome assembly GCF_003590095.1 of Trichoplusia ni. Classification (NCBI taxonomy): domain Eukaryota; kingdom Metazoa; phylum Arthropoda; class Insecta; order Lepidoptera; family Noctuidae; genus Trichoplusia; species Trichoplusia ni. The sequence continues at coordinate 13,886,816 of NC_039483.1, forward strand.
TATGACTACTGAAGTACGACTCATCCCAAGACAACACAAAAAAACTACTTAACATTATTTTAGTTTTATTTTCAATCGCCTAATTATAATGACGGAAGATTGAAACAATGGATCAATACGGTTTCGATTGATGTTTTCAGTCTCCGATGTGGGATACAATATCTGTTATGAGTCGAAGTGCGTGTGAACAACAATCTTCATTGTTGCACTTATGCGAGTATCGATTTGTAAGTCTGATTGGATTCTTTAGAAGGGTGATGTGGTATTGGAATAAAAATGCTGTAAAAGTTGTTACTCGAAGTTGGAGAATTGTTGCTCTTCGACTGGTTTTTGGTGCCTATTTATCCTATATTTAAAGTATATATTAAGAAAGAAAAGACTCTGAAATGAAACTACTTTTACGGATTTTATCGCGGTTTAATTTTAGATTTTAGTTCCTCATGTTTCGACACCTTTGCAGGTATCATGGTCACGGGTAGACTAAAATACGTAAAAGTGGTTTCATTTCAATGTCTAACATTCGCGTAAACCTAAGAAACCACTAAGAAAAGACTCATAATTAGTAGTCATAAAAAAAAAAAACTAAACAGAGAAATACAGATTTAAAGAGTCACTGTTTTTCTTAGAGTTTTAGGATCATAGCTTACCATATCACTGAGGTTGAGCTTGAGGAACCAGTATTGAATTTCTTTTGGATGCCAAATAAATTTGGTCAACCGATTCTTTTAAACCTATTTGAACCTTCAGTGTCTTAAGTCCGACTGGCACTTGGCCCATTTTACTCCATTGTCAATTACACATAGCAACACAAAAACAAATGACGAACGGTTTTACAGCATTCGAAATGAACAATACACGTTATAATCATAATCTAATGACCCAACATGTCGAAGCAGACACAACATATACAGTTACAGAACGATAATAGATTCTCAGAACGCCTTGATGACAATTGTATAAGAGTTACGTGACCTATCTCATTACCGTTTCGGTTAAACAATTATGGCGGATTGTGAGTTGATGTTGCGTAATACCTGCTTAATGTTAGTCTTTTCTGGAAGTGAAATATTTTTTTGTGATTTGTTAGTGTGTGTATAAGGGCAGGTCCTATAGGTGCATCAGTAGGTGTCTAGACCATGTTCAAATGTTCGAGTAGGTTAGAGGAATGAAATTATTTTTGTTTTTGGTCCCGTGAGTTTTGATAATCTCTTATGCATAAGACATCACCAAATTGGACAATATTATATTTCTAATCACGTTTATTATCGTAACGATAAAATAAACTCGTACTTCAAAATACTTCATTAACATAATGCTCGCATCTCTACTCTAATAAAGTCAAAGAGTATTTTTGAATGCGCTAATTACAGTCAATCCACAGATATATTAATAAAAATAAAAAGCCCATTTATTATATACGACTAAAAGATATATTATTTATCGAGCTTTGACTCATAGAGCCGAGCAGTAATGTAAAAAACTAAAAAAGCTATTTAAAAAAATTAACTATTTATTCGCATTTAGTCGCGCACAACTGCAAGTATAATATAAAATTAAACAAGCAAACATAACCGTAGTAAATAAACCTATCGGATTTAATCAAATCAAAAGAGTTATAAAACAAAACAAATAGTTCTTATACATAGCAATCGTGTTTCAATCAACTATTAACGAAAATTACCGTGTTTCATATATAAATACATTATGCCTAATGCCTGTATTAAGTTATCGTTATAACAAATCATGTTAGTTCTATACAGCAGTCACTCACAATTTAATAATACAAAACCGAATCTAATATAATTTTCACGCGACATGAGATTATAATCAGCTGCAATCGAATATTAAACGACTGGTCACAGGAAACGTTTGTGGACTTGACAAAAAGTTATGAGGTTTTGGTATATTACTTTAAGTAATCGGTCGAGAAGTACGAGATTAACTTGTATGACTGTGGGTTTCTTTTCATATGCTTAAGAAAAACAAATCGTTTGGACGATAAATTATTTAATGGCTATAAACTCGTCAGCAAGTCCCAAGCTTAGACTCAATTTTTTATTTTCATAAATAAAATAAGGATATAGGATAGGAATATATATAATATAAGGAAATAGGTAATTTAATTATTATGACTATCTGCACATTTCAACTCGAAAAATTGCGTTTTACAAGCTAGCGTTTTTTTTTGGGACAAAAGTTTTCGTCAAGCCCTTCAAAATAATTTAAAATCCACAGTGTTGTCTGCCCTGTTCCAGATCCAGAATCGGATCAGATTCTACGTCATAATATTGCATTATTACGGAATTAATAAATGCATGCTAAAACGGAACTGAATGGAAAACAGGAAATGAATCAAATATACATAACTGGCAAGTTTTGATTACAGACAAACGTACAGGTAAAAGCAAATAACAGATCACTGCAAAACAGCAAATAGTAACAAAGTCGTTTGAAATACATAATACTAAAATAATATGAAACTCAAGCTAAGATATATTTAACGCGCGACGAAACATCGGTACATTCGCTGCTCGTTTATTTTTCCATTGCAATGGGTTCTCAACGGATCGGATATCTGCGACTAATTGGCTTGTTAGTGATAGACTAACAGATTGGATCGGATTGATGCGCATTTCAACTCAAGGTAAGGAAATCGTAATTGAATAAAAACAATCGCTTATGATTTATGGCATTATGACGCAATATATCTTCACAGTGTATTACTTAACTTTACTCGGATTTCTTGTTTCCCAATAGCTTCATCTTACACAGGTTTGTAGATAATCTTCTGCATTTACCTTCTACAAAAATTCCACTGAGTTCAACGGGTCGCGGGTTGAATCCCCGTGTGGAATCTTTTTGGTGATCCACGAATGCTTGTCCTGAGTTTGGGTGTCTTTGTGCATGAGACTTGAATGTTTGCAGAACAAATAATGAATGGGTTAGTCGTTAAAATAATTGCTTGTGTTACACGAAATCTCTTTATCTATACATAATTGTACCGCCAGTTTTCTTTAATGGTTTCCTTGTTTTGGACGTAACCCTAAAAAGGTTCGACTGAAGACTACCTACTAAAGCTGAGAAAAAGTTCTCAAACTAAACAAAGATTTCTTGATAAAAAACTTACTCCCATACACTTAACGTTATATTCACCTCAAACAACTAGTGAAAACTACCACAAATAATTCTCAGCCTTATCAAGAAAGCTCCCCTTGGTAGTAAAGAAGTAATTTATTTAGTTTCCCGTGGTAAAGGATATCGTAGGTAAAGGTGTCCAGTGGTGATTAACTGCGGAACTGAACAATGCATGCAAACGTGATTATTTACGCACTAAAAATTTAGAAATAAATGGTATTCCTTTGTACGGTTTCAATTATGTTTATTGTGAATTTTATTTGAGTAAAATGCTTTTGATGTTGATAGCAATTTTTGTATTTTTTGTTTTTTACATTTGCGGTATGTCTGGTGAGGGCCTGGACTAGCACAAAGGGCTATTATACATGTACAATAAAGTCAAAAGTCAACTTTTTTTCTTTTGAAAAATATTCTCTGTTATAGACAATACTCGTCAGTAGATAAGACATTTCTGATAAAAAAAGCAAAAGCTGAAGTTAAAACATGTTTAATACCAAAACAACGCCAGTATAACAATTCAAGTTACAAAATAATTTAGCACGCCAGGTTGACGACATAACCTGCTTTAAAGTCCATCAAAATTGATAGGAAATTAGTTTGACGGGCCGACGGCTCAGCGAACGTGCACATTCAATGTGAGGGTATTATGAAAATTAATAAATTTTACAGGCTAGCTACTTCACAAGCGAATTAGTCTGCTAAACAGGTGGACGGGGCTCCTATTATGCTAATAGGTCGTATAACGCATGCGCTACTAAACACACATCATTAAGCTCATGCATAATAGAATTCTGGCTGAACAGTTTTTTGTTTGTGCGTTATGCATTTAGGATGAGAAAATTAAAAACTTTTGAGTGTTCCACTTTTGAAAATCTTGTTTGTTCTAAAAGAAGGCTATTTAATTTTCTGGAGTGTTATCTAAGTGTTCGGAAATTGAAAAGTTTTGTAAACAACCAGTTTCAGATTTTGAAATAGATCGTCTATAAACAAGCTCTCATTTTAACTTCTTCAATGACAACTACGGAAATGATGAACAAGAATAAAACAGACAAAATTAATAATACAAGGCACAAGCGATCTTTTCGCAAATAATTCCTATCAAAATACGAATAAATCACATTCTAAACAAGACTCATGGACCAGTCATTTATCTTCTTGAAATTTATTAGCAGTGTTTTAAAACTGAAAATATTAACGCTTATTCGCTGTAGGAAATGCTAATTGTGAAACTAATAAATATCATTTTCGTACAAACAACGTTACACAAAAATAATAAAATCTTGTATGTTGAATTAATATGCGTATAATTAATGTGTTGCATTGAATAAACACTACGTAATTAAATTATATTTTTATCTGACGTCAATGCTACATTTGTGTTAATCATATAATCCGAGTAACACTCGTGTGGTCACGCTTACTGCACCCAACGGCTTCTCCACGAGAATCTGTAACTTATCGTTACCAACCAGCAACAGAGAACATTGTCCAATTCCTCGATGTCTGGTTTATAAAACAATTTGTCGATAAAGAAACATCGGTCGACCTGCTAACAATCGAGTAAGTACGTCCGTCGACCATGCACATTTTGCTTGCACGCTGCGCGATAACTACCGGCATATCGAACTGCGTTTTATAAACAATTTTAATCGTCGATTGTTCCGCCTCTTGGTTACCACTTGCGTCAAGCCATTGTTCAGACCGCAGATCAAGGAACTTTTATTTACAACCGGTCCGCGTACATCGCTCGCATTGTTCACAGATTGAAAGTCTCAGTCGGAAACTGGCGCGGAATGTATCAATGTCAGCGGATAAACGGCGGCGGACAATCGTAGTAGAGGCGGGATTTCAGCGCGAAATGAAACTTCGCAGAATACTTAAGTGAAAAGAAAAAAACAGTAAGAATAGTTTGGTGTCAGATGCAACGACGACGGTTCGCGGTACGAGTCTGTTTGAAACTTTGGATGCTACTGGAGACTGGCTCGGCTATTGTCCCTACTTCCACGACTTATATTAAAAAGTAAATCTTGCTGTAAATCTGTTACAAGTAAATCACTTGTAATTATTTTATTACGCTTTCGGTATTCGTCTATCGAATTTACGATTCCCAGTATTAATTAAAACGAATGCTTTGTAATGGAGTCGAAATTCAAAAAACGCTTAATATTTGTACAATAGGTACGATCTCTCTAAATGAAAGAATAATATTTAAAAAGGTATTGAACAAATAATGTTTGGCTCGGATTAAAATATCAAACGTTTGTTTGAATTGCTAAAAATACCTTTCAAGTTCATTCAACTCGAAACATACGTTAAAAAAGTCTACCTAATAGTTGCCTAAAAATTTATCACAATAATTCTGTAGACATAAGTATGTGGTACTATAAAAGAAATGCGATTATTTTTCGAAAGAAAAGCGAATCATTTTTAAATTGGTAAGCCTGAAAACTATTGAAATTTGACAAATTTATTTTCGCCGGTGACAAAATTTCTTCGAAGAATTTTGACAAGTTTTGAAGATATTACGATACTAGCGCCACACTCGCCGTTATAGACAAGTTTGTGTAGGTCTCGGTTTAGAAGCACGTCGCCAAAAGATATGACATTCGAGCATGGATAGTAGTAACGTGAGAAGTGTCAAACGATTAGGATGTAACAACAAAGTTCAATGGAATTTCGGTCACACTACGTTCAGGATTAGGTCTCAAATCGTTTATGGCGACCGATTCGAGTTTATTTTTATTTAAAATACAGTGGCGGGGCTCGATGCTGTGTGAAGTGAGATTTATAGCGATTGTGAAACAGTTGCGTTTTGCAGGCGGGTAGGTCGGCGGGCTTAGTACTCTATATGCATGGAGGCACTCCGCAGTCGTCGAGAATCTTAATTGTACTCCATTGAGAGATTCCAGAGCACGTCTTTATTTTGAAAAGAGACTTGTTGCTCGCCCCGTGCTCGTGTGAAGGCTGACCGTGATTCACGTGTTGCACATTCGTTGGGCAAGACTTTGTTGGCAAAGCTTTTGTTCTATTTACACGAGTACTCAGTTCTGGAAGCACAAACATTTGCATTGTGCGGTAACGTCTGCGTAAATAATTCGAACGCTCCGTAAAACATTTACCGGGTCTCAGAATCAATAAACGTTCGAGACATCGTCGACATACGTCGTAAACTAGGACATTTATGACACCCAATAATCGTAAATAGCGAGAAGCAATATTTCCGATACCCCATAATAATGAGTATTATTACTGTGTTAACCTAGGGTGTTCCCGTGCGGTTGGGGCATTCGCATTTTCGGAATGAACTTGTTATTTGAACGGCTCTCAATCGTTATTTAGACGTCTCGGAGGAGTTCCCATTGACCCGGCCCGCCAGGTACCCTTGAGCTCGTCTTACACAAGAGCCACAAGTCACTCCGTCCCTCGAACGTGACCTCTCTATAGGGTCTCATCAACTTCAAAGGCAATATGTCCTGGGGCAGATGAGGACGATTTACATGCGGACATCCAGTTACGCTTCATACATGTGTAATCAGCTGCTTCTGGAGCATGACAGCCATAATACAAATAAACAGTTTAAAGTGCAAGTAGCATGCTGCTATAAAATAAGAACGGTTTAGGGTTGAACACTTTCCTACTTTATTGACAAGGATTAAGTATTCAAAGACGGGAATTTCAAGACACGGAATATTTTAATGTCCACAGAAATCATAAAATATGAAACGACCTCTCAGATTTTACAATTGATATCAAATATACCGTAAAATACATCTCTCAACACAAGTTTCTTGTTTATTACTCAACATTTGCACTCGGAACAGCGAAAAGCTTCTCAAGTAACAATTTGTACGTTACATAAAATATCAAGCAAGTCTAAGTGTCAATGACTGACGTACCCTCGACAGCTATGACCCCTTCATCTTCATCAACGACATTATACTCCTACAAACCTGTGCATACTAAACAAACAACAAAAAACTTGATACAAACTCTGTCCTCTTTAACACAAAGTTCAAATTCGATTGTTGAACATATGCATAATTTAAGCTTTTATGAGAGTACATTCAATTAAAGGACTGTCTTCGAATGTACTATATTGAATGGAGATGGATCCGTTAAGTTGAACATGATATCGAATATTAGCATATCTGATGAACAGTAAACACGTCACTGGTTGTAAACAATTGAACAAAGATGTGAAGCCTAATGTGCTATGTGGCAATCATGAGTGTTTAAGTGTACAGTGTACTACACGAGTTCAGTAATGAAGACAATTTCAAAAATCGACTTTAATGCTTTGGGAATAAGAGAGACATTAAAATTGCCGTGTTGCCTCTGAGTTGTTCATTGTACAGAAAGGGGGGTTGTGTACTGACTGATTTCTAGGAAGCTTCATAATCGCGATTCAGGATGAATACCTTTCGATTGTTTCAAACTATCGATGTGTATGATGTTGGAGACGATTGATAGGTTTTATTGCGAAACTATGTCTTAGTACACGGAACTTACGGTTGATTCCATTCGTAGCATTAGTTTGCCTCAAACATATTCAAGAGAGATAGAGCAGTTGTAGAGCAGCAGTTATAAGCTGGTATCAAAAGGATAAGTTTACATTTGACGTCGTAGGCGTGTTGACAGATTCCTTGAGAATTTTTTGCTGCAACAATACTATGATCAACGTCCTTGTATGAAGAGGAACACAGGTACAACATGCAAAGGCATTGAGAACATTCATCTAAAATTTGGTCGAGCGTCCATCAGGGGTAATTTCCTCGCTATATTGGACGGACAAGATGAATACAAAGTAGATACAGAAATTATAATTATTGTTATTACACACCTACCGTATCTGGATGACTTATAGGCAACTTGTAGGGCATTTAGGGCGCCACTCGAAATATTGAAATTTTGAAATAAAATCATTCAAATCCGTCCAGGCTCTTAGGTTACCTAGATCAATAGATAAATAGATAGTCCTTCAATATCCAACGCGATAATAAAACATATCATAACATGTGAGGTCTAATTCCAGCTTATTTCTTATTTTACTGTGCCATGAAAATATAAATAAAAACCAGCGAACACAATAGAAATATTTTTTGACTGGTGAACCTTTCGGAAGATCTTAACAATAAAATACCAGCCACGTTTCTGGACAATGGAAAGATGTTTCGTAATGGCCGTTAACGCCCGGTCGCCCGTTTATACAAAATGGTTTTTTCTTATGTTTACGAGTATATACGTATACTTATTTGGTACTAAGGTGATAATAGAAGCAAGGTGTATTTGTTAACACATTTCCTTTTTTACATTAATATCTTAATTATTCGATTAGTTATTAATCGATTGGGTATTCGTTAGCTAAGCTAAGGTATTCCCGTGAATTGGTGTTAAATTGTGGGTCCAAGCTGTTTTTTATACATCATAAACGACCAGTCTTACTAAGGGGTATCGTCTTGCCCAGGTAACTGGGTTGAAGAGGTCAGACAGACAGTCACTCCTTGTAAAACGCTCCGCTTAAACTGCAAGCCGACCCCAACATACTTGGGAAAAGGCTACGATGATGATGAATGATTAGTTATATGTATTTGACATGTTAGGTAGCCTGTACGTAGTGTTGATAGTGCCACCTACCTTTACCTGTATGTGAAGAATATTCAAACATGTTATGATATCCTGACACATTCACAAAATGCAAATAAAAAAGTGATGTTTTCTTATGCTCTCCTTTCCACGAACCTTTATCTCTGTCTAGGTCTGTGATTTAAAAACAGGTTCTAAAAGTTGATCAGTGTTCGTAAATCATTCATTTAGATTACGATTAAATTATTCATTTAATGTTTCTCAGTAAATCAGATTTACCAGTAACGGTTGGATAATTTTCTTAAATCGTAATAATAATTAACATTAATTCTATTATTACAATTACAATCGTATTTAATAAATGTTTACTGAGACCGTAAGCGTTTAAAGCGAAGCTTAACATAACTTAATTATCATTATTAATTCAATTACGTTTGAAAACAAGAGTTCCGACCCATTTAATTTATTAAGAAAGTTCTATTGTCAGATCAATCTGTGATATGAATGATAATTGTTAACAGCGCAGTGTTTCGGCGAATAATTTGTTTTAGATTTCGTTTTTTTTTAAGTATTGGTAACATATTTACAGAAAAAATTAAGATCCTAGGTACGATTTTACATAAATCGTATTATAGGAACAAAAATAACGGAACTTGCATGCCAATTTCTTTGAATTTGGTTAAAAATAACTGTATTGGCTGAGACGCTCAGCTAAACATGTTAAATCAAAACGTAAACCAAATAGGCTGCCTCTTAAAAGCTGACCCTAGGTAAGCACAGAAATGCGCTTAATGACAGAACGCTACAGCGATTTCATGATTTTACAACAACAACAACTTGCACAGACACCGAAAAGAAGAGTTGCGGTTTTAAGAACTATAAACTTACGACATTTCACAGAAGTTATTTATATTAATTTTATATGCAAAAGTTAACCTTGACACAACCGCCACCTTTGACATCGACCCAAGAATGAATTAAAATAAAAATAATTATTGTATTGCCAACTTCTTTGCCGAATCATACAAGGTTAAGCGGACATTAATTTATGATTATTTATTTAGTAAAATTATGTCGAGGATATGAAAAACACTGTTCATTTCGAAACAGCAATTTACGTCATCAAACGTCTCTAAATTGAGATATGTGGATTCTATTGTAGCTGTGTTCAGTTATACTTTTTATATTTGTAACGTCCCACTGCTGGGCAAAGGCATCTTTCCATATAGAAAGATTTGAACATTTATCGTCACGCATGTTTCCCTACTACGCTAAGCGATTTCTGTTTTTTAAGCTTTAACCAAGGTTTCATCACAGTGTTGTCAGTGGCGAAAATGTCACATTGGTATTATGCCTACGTTGGGATCGAATCTGCATACAAAGCCATAGCACCATTGAATCGCAAGCACTAGCCTATGTGGTGATGACCATGAAAAAAATAGCGCTTACCTTAGTATCTACTAATTAATTTCGGATCCAACAAATTAAAATTATAATATTTGATCGTTGTTTGTTATTCCTCATTCCATTTCAAAGTTCATTGTCAATATGGACATTTGTAATACCTTCTCAACATCTTTGCATAAATGGAATGTCAGATGATTCATTTTATTTGGGGGAACAATACATATTAACACTCAAATAATTATTATTAATATTGAAATGAAACGGTGTTTGAATGGTCAGGGGCAGACTGTCCAGTCTGACCAGTCTGCCCGTGACCATGATACCTGCAAAGGTGTCGAAACGTCGGGAACTAAAACCAAAAATTAAACCGCGATAAAATCCGTAAAAGTCGTTTCATTTCAATGTCTAACATTCGCGTAAACCTAAGAAACTATTATTAATATAATAATTATGATCATTATCATGAAGACAATTTACTAAAATTGGAGTTCAATTATTAAGAGGAACGTATTAGCTGCCACGTGATTTTTTTTCATCTAGCCCTCAGGAACAAGTCGCTTTCAATAAATTTTGTGGCAGTACAGTCCTTAATAAAGCATCAACAATTATAATAGATGGAAAACTTATCTTTTAACCCCTTCACAATTTGAGTATAGATGTAACATTCTTTTTTTTCTCGCCTCCACTACTCATATTCAAGCCCTTAAATCAAGTTTTGATACTAAACCTGTTACTACATCCAAAAGTGCGAAACAAACAATTCAGCCCTGTACTGCGAAATAGGTCACATTTGTTCCCTATTCCCCAGTTCAGCAATATAACGTCAGTGGATTTGCTTAGGTCAACCAAATTTCCGGTAGCTCTGTACGTATGGATCAACAATTTTATGCACGGTGAATATTTTCAAGCGTATATTTGGTGCACCTACATATACATACAGACGGCAAAAAAACTCGTTGAACACGACAACTAAGAACTGGGAAAAAATTAAATTAAGCAATAGAATGCTCAAAACTCGATTAAAATCAATACATAATTTATAGATATTTTTAACCATTTATCTTTCGTAAATCTGTTTTGGTTGCTAACCCTACCTACTGCACAGAACACAACTACACGAGTCATACGGATGAACTGACGGAAGCACCAATTTATGATGCAGGGGATGTCAAACAATAGTGTACATGCTGCGTTGTAAGTGTCATTCTGCAAATAGTTTTATCACTTTTAGTACTATATCGATGTGTGTAAAGTGGTTTTACTTGTGTGCAATTCTTCAGTATTGGCCTCAATGTTTTAGACAAGAATGGAGTCTTTATTCATGAGCTGACGCGGTAGCAGTTTTGCAAATCGAAATGGGCTTTTAAAACAAAATAGTACAAGATTTATCATCAATTGAAGTAGGTACAACGGAGTTTCAGCACAGCAATAAGACTCTTTTTGCATTAGAGTACAGTGAATTAAAGTTTTATTGCTGGTTAAAATAAAGTTGATATTAATTTAGCATCAGAACTTGAGACGTGACAGTGCAATACATGCGCCATCCCTTTCCTACACCAGCAATTGCCGGTATTGCTGACCATGTGTCACCATAGCCTATCTTCGTAACACAAGTAAAGTGTTTCCAACAATAAAAAAGATTAATAGCAAGATTAAACATTATTAAACGGCTGAATGTTCCCAAACAATGACAATTAAGTCCCTAACGTGTTTGGAGACAAACGATATTATAACGAAGATTCACTGTTTTTGAAAGTAACTTTAATGTAGTTATAATAAAGTCGGTAATCAAGCCACTGCTTTGTCCCAACTGTCAACTTATCTGATGTGGAACTTGAGCTACCGTCCTACGAGAGCGGCGGGCGCTAAGCGATGAGTTTGTTATTCAACAGGGTGATGACACTGCAAAATAATAGTGTAAAGAGATAATTGTGTGAAAAGTAAATCTGTCTCATATTTTGGAACGATTACAAGATTATCAGTAACAATTTTAAGGCCACTATACCAAACTGCGAGAAACTCTGCGCGAGACAAAAAAAAATACTTTTTTTATAAAAAAAATGTAAAAAAGAAATAACATGAAAAAAAGACATGTTATCGTCTGGCGCTAGTGACATAATGAATAGCATATATTATTAGACCGGATCTATAATACCTAGTAGGTAACCTTGACCAACGACCTTATTTCTCTGTTCTAGAATAACAAATAGGTATGTGTAGAATATTGTATATCATTTCTGATCATATTTTTGAATGCAGTAGTTTTTTTGCAGTGTGTAGGTCAAATTACATTGACATGTAATTTCAGTCACACTGGCAAAAAAATAAAAAAACGTTAACTTACAGACGGAATAAAAGAAAACGACATTCGTTCCACTACCAAAAATTTTGAAGTCGAATTGGGCTGAGCATGTTTGTCATGGGTAAAAATTCCCAAGGAATAACCCCTAATACAATACCGATGACAGAGAAGCAGACCCAGACGGAGATGGCCGGATGAACTGTATCCATCCTAACTGAACTGGTCAGTCGCAGCTCATGAGAGACATGTGGAAGAAGAGTGACCCTTTTCCCAGCAGTAAGACATTCCAATAATAATATAAATTTATCACATTAAATCGCTTCGATTCCTATCGCATGGTTTGCCTCACGTAGGACGACAGGCGATAATGATAGCTATCAATCACAAGACGACAAACTGAATATAATCGTTGTGGCGCTACACGAGTATATTAATGTGACATACTAACAATGGCCTGAACAAATGCTTGATAACGACGATCTAGTATCGATGGCTTAATATTGTGGGTGCGACTTGATTGACATGTCTATATTGACTTATTTTTGGAAGTAAGCTCAAGTATGAACCGTAATTTTACAAAGATAAGGTTTCAAATAAAACGCCGTTTTTTTTACTCGTGATAAGATCAGGTCTGCTCTGCCTAATATTATAGAGAAATACAAACATTTCAAAAAAAAATCTGAAAACAGGTTGACGTATTTTGACAGCTAAGCCAAGGAGTATTTAAGTCACTCTTATAATGGCTTGCCTATTTAAATATAAAAGAACAGGCACAAAAATAATAAATGAAAATGGTAACTGTCAGTATATTAAATCTGGCTACACCGTTGGTTAGATCCAACGTGCGCGTGATTAATGATTTCGACGGGAAAAGCCATAAAAATTGGCAGAGACGAACTCGGGACCAATTATTAAACACAATTTAATATTTATAAATTATGACAACGTTAAAAACTAAACTTTCAAATAAAAACTAACAAGCAATTAGTACACGTCTATAAAATATTTATAGGTATTAATGATGTTATTTTTAACATCAGAAGTGGAATCCTTTAATAATACGTGACGTCAGAAAGCAGAATTTGCCTCGATTTATATCAGAGCAAATTAATAAACGTCGGGTTGACATGAAGTGTGACAAAAAAACTGAGCAACATGTTTCATACTCGTTCCTACCCGTACTTATAAATACACAAGTCAAATGGAGCGTAGGCGCCGAATGACATGCAATTAAAAAGTTGATGTTATTATGATTAATTGTGACCACCCACCGTTTCAGGACGCCAACAGTGATGGAATTTCTTTATTGAACTACGTCTTTAATTTAATTAAAGAAAGTGTATCGGTAAATGCTTCGACTAAAATGAATTCAAATTTCGCAATTTCTTTTTCTTGAATGTTCGATAACCTCTCCGGTTTTGTCAGTATCAATTATTATCTTTATATCTTGACATTCTTATCTGACATGTAAAATAAATAAAAATAATTCCCACACGTATGAACGGCTTGACCGATTTGTATGGACGACAAATCGGTAAACTTGTGTGAAACACTAGTAAGAAAAAAGGAATCCATTGAAAGGACGATAGTCGGGTTAGCTAGTAATCTATAATATAATTAACCGTGAAAATCAACACTATCATTAATAGACACATTCATTACAAGTATCATATCCTACGTCATGTTCTGTCATTGTACACCGCCATCAGTTACTCAATCAATATAAACGTCACAAAACAATTGAATGGGATGATAATAAATAATTTATGCGGCGACCGCAGTTACAAACCGTTGTGATTGAAACTAATGGCATTCTATATTGGTCATTCAGATGGATCGGTCTATTAAGTCATACGTTGTCCGTGAATTAGCACGCATCAATTATAATTATAGGTATTTAACTCAGTGCTAATTTCTTATAGTTTGCTTGATATATATATACCTGGTAACGGGGTTTAAAACCTCAGACATAACTTTAAACAGTCTTAAAAATCAGGTTTTCTAGTTTCCTTGCGATGTTTCGATTGGTCAATTAAAATAATTGAAAATTACTTTGTAATACGCACTTCAATTTAAAATGACAATGGTACGTGCCAGGATTCGAACCTTGGACTTCTTGCTCCGCAGTTCAATAATCATACCTCTAGGCGATCACTCCGTGGGTTAAAACATTTTCCAAGTTATGTTATTAAGAGACAAGGACAGTATAATTCCCTATAATTATTTGGAAGACAAAAGATTCAAGGTTCAGAATACGCCCCTGCGTTAAATACTTCCCTGTAATTTTTGGAATATCATCGCTCGGTGTTGTTATGAAATTATGCCGGAGTGTACCTATTCTGAAATAGGATAAATAATTGAGAAGGAAGATGAACATTATTACAAGCATTTCAGGCTTTTGATATAACAGCCTGTATGTAGGTTAGTGTTTTTGTGTCGTTGCCTTGTTCGTTAACCTTCAAAGCGTTCGTATTTTTGGAAAATGAAAATATTTGGATTTATTGCTAATTATTATTTCATTTGCGGTTTGATATTTAAATGTCGATTTTGAACTGATCCTTGACAAGATCGTACATTCTAAGATTATAATTTACACATATTTTTACATTGCAGCAGATGTGAGTTTGTTCACAAAGATGAAGTCACTAAAGTAATCTTAATGAAGATAGACAAGAATTACATCCAAAGCTCACACTCTACTCTATTTTTATCTGATAGCGTCAGAAGGACGGTTAAATTTAAGGATAATACTCGAGGCCCACAGTGTGTTTTTCAAAGAGGTACCTATGACGTTGTAGGATATAATCTCAGGACTTACTAAACTTGCTGGACATCTTGCCCGTTCCACGCGCGCCTCTAAAAGAAGACAGCAGGATCTGAAGAGCTATTGCGACTGGTGCAAAGGGTTACCGTGGCTCTGGTACACGAACGACAAAGGTCGGAACATGGGTGGATTTTAGTCAGTAAAATCCTGACACACAGTTCCTCCCAACCCAAAGCGAAAGAGTAATTTGATGACCTCGCTCGTTAAAAAAGAAATGACCTAATACACTGATTTTGGTAGCACATTTAGAGATAGAAAACCTCGTTATTTGTGAGTGTAATCAGAACCGCTCAACGACGTAGGCAACACCTAGCTGGTCTCTTCTAATCATCTAATTTGTCCCTACATACTTATATTGCTGCAAGTTAATGAACGTACACAATTTCTCCTCGAGCAAGTCATAACCATCATCAAACGCTCGCCGTTTATTGCTACAGTACAACCTCAATTGGTATATATTAGATGACGCACTATAGCAATATGGCCGTCACTCAGTGGGCATCTTGTTATTACTGTAGGCAATAACCAATAACCATCAAATAATTTATGTGAACCAACACAGAATGCTTCGATTCACTTGAACATGGAATATTCCCAAGATATATAAGCTTGTTTGAGATACGAAACAAATAAACAAAATAATATAACCTATAAATAGTAAGATACTCTCTGATACCCAAAGACTACCTACAACGACAGGTGTCTATATTTTTAACGACTTGACGAAAAACAACGCAACAATAATTAATTAATCACAAACATTCAAGGCGCATGCACAAAGACACCCAGACTCAGAAGAATCAGTCCTGGATCATACATTTGCTTGTCCTACGCTGGGATCGAAATGCGACTCTTCGCGCAATGGGTTTGGCCCGGTGACCTATACATCTAGGCTACCGACGGCTATCCGTGCAGTCAAAGCGGTGGTAGTTCTGACAGCAAAATCTTTGGAAGAGAAGAAAGAACGAGCGACCAGATTAATTGCCTATATTATAAAAAAAGCCTACTAGTAAGTATGCACCATGGCTTTGCAATAAATGTACTACTAAAAAAGCTTAGAAAGCCCAAGAAATCGATCACACGAGATCAAAGGCGGACGGATGTTGCGCTAACATCCTGCAATCAGAGATTATCGTGGCAAGACTTAGTAATCATGGAAACATTTCCTTTCTTCCTCATTGTATCAATTCTCACGGCCGCTCATTACAGCTGATGCTAGATTACACTTGAACAAAACTTATAAGGACTTAACCTGTGCTTAACACTAGTGTAGATTCAGAACCAGAAAGCGGTTAGACTAATTCGATTTTTAAGACGACTTTCAATCTAAATGAATAAGTTTGTGTTGAAATGTTAATCGGATTCTGGAGACCAAATTATTTTGCTGACGGCACTAGAATCTACATATTTAGCCAAATACTGACTCCCACACATTTTCAACAAATAATATTGTATTTCTGTAAGGAAACTGAAGCTTAAGTTAGCTTGAGACTGTAAACCAAAACATGTAGTCCATTCGTTGGAAGATGTACACAATATACCATCCGTTAACAAACTGCAATCTTTGATAGGCCTTTTGTGCATGAATTGAACGTTTAAGTACCATTGTACTTTAAGTACCATCGCCGGTTTTATTAGGTACGAAAATAGCTGGGATGTAGACACGGATGCGATGTGTGACAAATTTAATGTAGTTTTGCTCGTCAAAATTGAAAATTAAACAATTTATTTGTAAAGGTTTTTAATTATTATTTCAAACAGTAATACTTAGCTATAAAGAACGCTGTATTTGATAAAGAAGAGCGCATAATAAAAGAAGAGAGCCAAAAATAATTTAAAAAAAATGTTGACCTTTAATCCTTGTAATATTAAAAACAGGGTTTTAAAATTTTGACTTTTTGTGGAAGAATATATTCAATATTATTGATTTATTATATTGATGGCTTGTTCTGAACAATTTCCAATGGCCAAGGTTTTTCTTTTCTTTTAAGTCTAAAAACTATAGTAACGACAGCAATTAGATCTTCAACATTTGTCTCTGGGGCTTATGAACGCCCACGACAGATTCACATGCGTGGGTTGTACTAAGTGTTTTGACAATAACAAACGAAATTTCGTTATTTCATTCATTTTACTACAGTATAAGGTAAATTAAATTTTTACTTTTCGACTCGAAAATAATAAGACAAGGAGGAAATTTTCTAATTCGTAGATTCGATTTTGAAAGGTCTTTACGAAATGCCAGGTTATTATAAGTTATGGAAACAAAGATTTATAACTTAAATGTACAACTTGTAATAAGTTCAAAATTTACAAAAACAATAGTTCAAATATTTATGATTGTTCATGCAATCCGCTACACGCCTACATCAAACAAAGAAGTTTTTATTTAAATAAAGTCCACTCTCGCGTAAATTCTCAATACATTACCTTATTGCGGACGACCACGACAGGTTTATCCTATGGAGATAAAGCCTTGATATTCCCAGAGGTTATTCTCAAATACCAACATTTTCTATTCAAAGAAAATAATATCATAAACGTTTAAGATGAAAATCGTCTGGCGTTTCATTTTAGTGATATAAATCGAGCTTCGAGCTGGATAT